>NC_041815.1:8325442-8443022 GCF_900964775.1 Scleropages formosus | reverse complement strand
GGGTGCCTTGCGACGGACTGGCGTCCCATCCTGGGTGTGTCGCCTCCCTCTCCGGCCTTACGCCCTGTGTTGCCAGGTAGGCTCCGGTTCCCCACGACCCCGTATGGGACAAGCGGTTCAGAAAGTGTGTGTGTGCGCGTGCCTTTATGTGTACGGATAATTAAAACTTCAAAAGTGCAATATAATGCAGACAATTTTAAAGTGAGAGCAAGTAGTAAAGATTTTCAGGTTTTTCCAAGCTCCCCTTACTCTTTTGAAGACGGCAACTGTCATGACCACACCCGCACTTCAACCAGTAGTACCTGGCTCTGATTAAGCACCTGGCACCTTCAATCAGAGCAATCAGCTACAAAAGACACTTCTCAGCCTCTTCCCAGTTGTGGAATCTCTTTGAGACTACTGTCCTTTCTGTGCTCATAGCACTCACCATGGTCCATGTCCTGTTCCCCTTCGTCCTCGACTCCCGTTCTTCGTTCCTTGGCTCCTGACCATTCACCTTGTTTCTCGACTTGATCCACGGATCTTCGCTTTCACCCTAATCACCAATCAACCGACCATTCACCTGTCCTTGATAATAAGAACAAGTCTCTCCACTTGGCCTTAAATGAACGATCCTGCAGTTGGGTCCTGCCTTCCCCATATCCTTTGCTCTGCAGGACAGTAACAACATCAAAATCACTGTTGTTAAAATCAGCATTAAATGTGTCTTGTGCCAAATGTCTCACATTATACAGCTATTTTTACATACACGACAACTTGTATTTGGCATTGCAAACAGAGGAGGCTGAACCCCAGTGCAGTGCCAAAATTCCACCAGCATGTTGATTTCGCAGTCCATGGCACAAACACCTTAGAGCTTGTTTACACAAACAGTCACGGTGCTTACAAGGCTTTTTGAACACACAGACTGGAAGATGTTCAGAAAGGGTAATACATACCATAATATCACGGACTTGAGGAATACACAGAATCAGTGACTGGCTACATCAGTAAGTGCAAAGATGATGTGACTTCCTTGAAGACAATCGTCACACGTGCAAACCAGAAACTGCGGGTGACTGTTGAGGTGCGCTTGCTGTTGAAAACCCGAGACGCTGCCGTCAGGTCCGGCGACAAGGCAGCCTACTGCAAGGCTAGGGCCAATCCGTCTCGGGCTGTCAAAGACGCGAAGCGCAACTACGCAGGAAGAATCTCCTGTCACTTCCTAAATTCCAAGGACACAAAGCGCATGTAGCAAGGCATTCAGGCCATGACAGACTACAAAGTTACATCACTTGTCTGTGATGGTGATGCCTCGCTCCCAGCCGTGTTGAGTGTTTTCTACACACGGTTTGAAGCTCAGAACAACATGCCAGCAGGTGAGACCACCCCAACTCCCACCAACCAGGTACTTTGTCTGTCTGCAGTAGACATCAGGAAGACTCTGTCCAGAGTTAACTCTCACGGAAAACTGCAGGTCCTGACAACATAACTGGCCAGGTACTCAGGGAATGTGCTGTTTAGCTTGCAGATGTCTTCACGGACATCTTCAACATTTCCCTGACCCAAGCAGTTGTCACTGTGTGGTTCAAGACGACCACCGTCATCCCTGTGCCGAAGAAATCATCTGTGTCCAGCCTGAATGATTAACAGCCGGTTGCACTCATACCTATCACCATGAAATGTTTTGAGCAGCTTGTCATGAAACACATAACGTGGGGTCTTCCCACCACACTGGACCCATTTCAGTATGCCTACCATCCCAACCGTTCAACGGAGGACGCCGTATCTGCTACTATCCACCTTTTTCTGACCTATCTGGACAAAAAGGACAACTATGTAAGGATGCTGTTCATAGACTTCAGTTCAGCATTCAACACAATCATCCAGTCCATCAGGATCGGCATCTCCACCTCCAGCACCGCCACACTGAACACCGGCACTCCCCAGGGCTGTGTACTCAGTCCACTGCTGTTTACCCTGCTGACTCATGACTGTGCTGTGCAGTAAAGTTCAAATCATATCATCAAGTTTGCTGATGACACTATAGTTGTGGGCCTCATAAGCAACAATGATGAGTCAGCATACAGAGAGGAGGTGAATCAGTTCGCAGAATGGTGTGGAGACAGCAATCTATCTCTTAATGTGGATCAGACTAAAGATGACTGTCAACTTAAGGAAGACCCCAGTAGACCTCTCACCACTGCACATCAACGGACCAACTGGGTAGAGAGTAAAAAGCTCCAAGTTTCTTAGAGTGCACATGACGGAGGACCTCTCCTGGACTCTCAACACCACCTGCCTAGCTAAGAAGGCCCAGCAATACCTCCACTTCCTACAAAAGATGAATAGAGCCAAACCCCCCCTCCGATCCTCACCACCTTCTACAGAGGAACAATAGAGAGCATGCTGACCAGCTGTCTCACTGTATGGTACGAGAACTGCACAGCTTCCGACTGCAAGATCCTAGAACGGATTGTGAGGATTTATGGCTTCTGCTTTGCAAAAGACTGCCAGAAACACAAATACACAGTCTTCATTCTCAATCAAGATGTTATCCAGGACATAGAGCTCCCAGGTCCAAGCCAGTCCTTCAGAGCTGAACTCTTGTTTACTCTTGTTTTTAACCAGAGAGCCAGCAGTCTACCAAGGGAATACAGAACAGCAGATTTAAGTAGCAGGAGGTCGGATGTTGTGGAGTACCGGGTACCTGAAAGTGAAGAAGGCTTTGGTTTTAAACTGTAGGACCTACAGCTTTCAACAGTGGAACCTGGAATATAAAACTCTTTTGCCATTTTTGAATATCTGTCTGTACGAAAAAGAAAATGCATAATGCTCTTTATGTGATTTATTTCTTTTGAATAAAATTTATAGAGATTGTGAGTTCATATATAAAATGAATCATGGGCTGCCTTTTCAAAATCATTAATATTATTATTCAGTAATTATTTCAAAACACAATTATAACTTAGATCAGTATAGTTTTTCACTTATTACAGTGTTTAATATGTATGTATCATGTATATCGATTTTTGGGTAGATGACAGTCAAAGCACTATAGAAAGTTCTGTTGTATATCTGTAGATAAAACATGAACGTACACAGCTGTCTGTGCTTTATGATTTAATTTTGAAATAATGCTTTTCTTCAATATATGAAAAAAAGTTACTGCTAGATACTAATTGAAACATTTACATTCTCGCTTTCTCTAGGTGTTTTTGAAAGTGCCACACTGTGCAGCAAGATGTCGGAATATGCAGCAAGAAATATCTCTCATACGGACTTCATACTAAGTGGCTTCTCGGGACCCAAAGAGTGGAAACAACTTCTCTTCATCCCATTTTTCCTCTTGTTTGTAATGTCAATCACTGCAAACTCCATGATTATATTTATAATCTTATCGCACAGGGCTCTGCATTCTCCAATGTACCTGCTGATTTGTGTGATGGCTTTTGTTGATTTGGTTATACCAATATTCTTTGTTCCAAATATGCTTCTTAATCTCTTGTTTAACTGGAACCATATTTCTCTGATGGGTTGCCTGGTTCAGATGTTCTGCATTCACTTTTTTCAATCAGTGCAGTCTACTGTTTTGCTGTGGATGGCCCTGGATCGTTTCTACGCCATCTGCACTCCACTCCATTACAATGAACACATGAGATTCTCTGCATTCCTGAAATTTGTAATTATACCGATGCTCAGAAATGCAGTTTTCATTTCAGCAATAGTTGGCCTAGCTCGATCTTTGTCATATTGCCAGTCCAATGAGATTAAGCACTGCTTCTGTGAACACATGGCATTGGTCACCCTTGCATGTGGTCCCATATATGTTAACAGTGTTGTAGGACTGTGCCGCTTTCTTCATCTTAGCAGCTGATGTCCTTTTTATTGTTGTTTCCTATGTGAGAATATTTGTCTCTCTGTTTAAATCAGGCAGATCTTGTCAAAAAGCATTCAGTACATGCATCACTCATATTATTGTCATGTTTGTGGGTTTAATTTTTGCCTTAACATCGTTTCTTTCCTACAGAATAAAAAATGACATGTCCTTCAATAGTCATATGGTGATCAGCACAATGTATTTGCTTGTGCCTGCCTGTTTAAATCCAATAATTTATGGTATCAGGACAAAAGAAATAAGACAGCAAGTAATAAAAGCAATGAAGTGTGGAAAAAAGTCCCCATAAGACTCAAGTAAGCCAGTTGAAATAAAAAATATTGAATTACAAACATGTATCTTAACTGTATTTTTTAAATATCTTTTCAAGATGCACATCTTTGGTTGCCTATTAAATACTGTTAACTTGAAATTTCCTCATGAGAGAAATAATCTTAAAAATGATTTAAATGTATTTCTTGCAGAAGTCAATAGATCAAAACAATAAAGCAAGCTGTGATACATCCTCAAAAAAATAGTTTTGCCATTTTTGTCATCTTTCTGGGAACTTTTAATTTTTTCAACAAAACAGAAAAAATAGAACACGTCCTTGTGCGTCACTGTTAGTGGTTACAACACCAGATCATTCTGTTGCACAAATCACACACACACACATTTTCAGAACCGCCTGTCCCATACGGGGTCACGGGGAACCGGAGCCTACCCGGCAACACAGGGCGTAAGGCCGGAGGGGGAAGGGGACACACCCAGGACGGGACGCCAGTGCTTCGCAAGGCACCCCAAGCGGGACTCGAACCCCAGACCCACTGGAGAGCAGCACCCGGTCCAACCCACTGCGCCACCGCGCCCCCTCTGTTGCACAAATGATTCAGCAAAATAGTAAGAATATTATATTGTAAAAAAACAATACAGGCAATCAATAATACATAGAGCAGTCAGCAAACTTAAGTCAACAGCTTTCATAAATTGAAGTTCATGAACTACGGGTAATTTTACACGGTGCTGTTTGGTCGAGGAGGCATGCTGTGCAGCAATGATCAGGTCTGTCAGCAGCATGTATGGAGATGAGCTGACCATCCTTTTTCCTCTGTCTGTTGTGGCTTAAGTTTGTAGCTCTTACACAAGGTGTCAAGACGAAGGCTGATGGAGTTATTTAATAGGCTTATTAATATGTACTAGTAGTTGAATGCAAAGGTTGCTGCTTTGAGGGTACTTAGCCAAAATTGCTCTAGTAAAATTTTGTTGTTGTATAAATGGGTAAATAGTTGTAGGCTGCTTTGGAGAAAAGTGTCACATAAATGAATAAATGTAAATGTAGTTATGTGGCATTTTAAGACGAGATACGGATTAACACACATCTCAGTTGTGCTCAGGCAGGACAATCCACATGCTGGATAGTTCCTTGGTGATGAAGGAAGCACGGTATCGGGCAAAGGAGCAATTTTTGGGTGCATTGCTTAGGAACACTTGCTCTTTCATTCATTCGTGCCAGACATATTCAAAAAAAGGAGGACAGGCAGATTGAATTGGAAGACAAGGTGCCACTATTATTCCCCACCTCTAACTCCAAATTACTTGCCATGTTTAAAGGATCCTTCGCAGTCACACAGTGAGTAAGGGATGTAGATTATGAGGTCAATAAGAATGACAGGGTAATAGTTGGATCATCTCACTTCGTTAAAAAAATCAGTATAGCTAATTCACACATTCCTTGCAATGCCTAACTTGGACAAAGTCGAACATGGAATACTGGCTTTCCTCTCAGCACAAGCATGATTTAGTGACATTCTGGAATAAGCAAAAAGAGAATTCTGGTGTGTTAAGTCTCGCATTTTATTTAGATTTCTAAAACACTTGCATCTGCACTGGACTATGCATCTTGTTTAATATGGTTAAATCTCAACGTCGCTGCAAAAATTGGCAGGTGGGAGAAGTCATGACCACGCATGTCTTATCCTCTACCTCCCCACCACAACCCCACATTATTGAAAGGTTACACGCTAAATCTCAGTGTCAATTTTTTTTCTCTGTCAAACACATTTCAGTTAAAGAAACCAAAGTGACATGCTGAAGAACTTCATGAAACCAACTTGTCTTTCTACTGTTTGGAGCATTACATTTCTGTCACAAACATCAGCATTGACACTGCAACAGACATTAACATCTTTTTAGGTATACTGTACATAATTTTCCTGATACTGTGAACCCCATTATTTGAGCCTGGACCAAGGAAATAAGGAATGTCGTTCTAAAAATGTTCAAGGTGAGGTCACATAAAATTAAAAATATAAATGTGTCAGTACACACACACATTTTCTGAACCGCTTATCCCATACGGGGTTGCGGGGAACCGGAGCCTACCCAGCAACACAGGGCGTAAGGCCGGAGGGGGAGGGGGACACACCCAGGACGGGACACCAGTCTGTCGCAGGCACCCCAAGCGGGGCTTGAACCCCAGACGCACTGGAGAGCGGGACCTGGTCCAACCCACTGCACCACTGCACCCCCCCCATGTGTCAGCAGTGAAAGTTTAATCTTGGGGCATCAGCAACTTTTCCGTATAAAAAGCTTCAAACTGATAACACACACACACACACACACACACACACACTGTCTGTCCCATACTGGGAGCCGGAGCCTACCCGGAAACACAGGGCGTAAGGCTAGAGGGGGAGAGGACACACCCAGGACGGGACACCAGTCTGTCGCAGGCACCCCAAGCGGGACTCAAACCCCAGACCCACTGGAGAGCACATCCCACTCCAACCCACTGCCCCACTGCACCACTGCACCAACACACCACTGCACCCCCTCTCAACTGATTACACAATGAATATAATGTTTCAGCACAGCTTACAATTCAGTAGAGCTGAGAATGAAATTAGTCAGATTTGACAGCATATTAAATGAATTCATTCTTTTAAATAGCTGGTCATTTGAAACATGCAGTATAAAGAAAAAACACGAATATAATAAAAAAAACATGAATTTTCAGGAGGAAAACATTTTCTAATGCTCAGTGTGCATTATTTTGTGGTCATATGTTAGAAACTGTGACAAAATTAGCAAGAGTAGAAAACTCACTTGCATTAAATCAAAGCCTTTACATTTGTACAAGTTTTATTTGGGTGGCACATCGAGTAGTGTTGCTGTCTCACAGGGCCTCGGTGGTGTGAGTGGACGTGGGGTTCGATCCCTGCTCAGTCTGTGTGGAGTTTGCATGTTCGCCCTGTCTGCGGTGGGTTTCCTCCCTATTGTCCAAAGACATGCTGTTCAGGTTCCCCATAGTGTGTGGGTAACACAGAGAGAGTATGTTCCACTGGTGTATGGAGAGTGACCCATTGTTAGTATTGTAGCTAGCATGTAAGTCACTTGGTGGTTGGACTGCTGATAACACTACATAGAGTTCATTGAAGTCACTTTGGAGAAAAGCATCTGCTAAATAAATGTAATGTATTACAATATGGCTTTGGCTTTAATTTCAGCTGTAGGCCTAAGTCTGAATAACACCTGTATTTTGCAAGGGTGAACCATCAGAAGAAACATCTCTTGTGAAAAGTCAAAAGTTTCAACTCAAGATTAATTTTCTTTCAAGCTAAAGTACCATCTTCTGGTGAAAGAGTCTGAAGAAAAAAGATATTTTTTATAACACAAACATATTTTAGCTAGTTTTAAGAAGTTGTTCAAAGTCCATCATGTAACTTTAAAATGGCAGTTTATTTTAATGTATCATATAACAACGAAGTCTGAAACCATTGCTCAACTTCCAAGCATGCAGGGCCTTTCTGAGAGCAAAACTGTCCGCTGTCGATAAATAGGATGATGGTCCTGTGTTTCTGTCTGAAGGCCCTCTTCTAGGGGACTACCAAGGTAATAAAAAGGGTAATCTTAGGGACTCAATGCACAGCACACAACAGGTACGTAATGAGGACCAGTGATAAACAAGGATGTGTCCTAATTACTTCTTGCACCACTGTTAACACAATTAGGCTGCAACTTTTAAATGACCAACAGAAGGAGAAACAACACTCATGGGCAATCTTGAGGGCAGAGAGCTACTTCCATCAAAATACTTGAGTATAATTTTTCAAAACCCTTATACATTAATCAGGGAACACTTGTTGAAGGAGAGTGCCAACTTGGGAAAAAGGAAACAACCCAGGAAATCAGGACAATACCACACAGAAACATAGATCAGGTTCTTCTTTCATGCAGCTCTAAGTGTGATCAGTGCTGAGTAACTTTATGGCTTTTAACAGTGTCAAGTTGTGTACAGACTAATACCAAAGAGATTTTACTGTGTAAAATTGCTGCCAATGGTTACAACAAGTGGCAAATTTCCAAAGATATAAATATTTCCCAGTCTACCGCTTTCAGCTGTATTTTCTTCACTTTTCCCTTCATTTTGCTCAATGTATTTTTGTTGTGTAACAAATGTCACCAGTGATTACAATGCTAGGTGGTTAATGTCAATAAAACAAAATAAAACATGAATGTAGTACCTGCTCCACACATGCCAATCAATAATGAAACAAAATCTCTGCGTGTTGCTAATATGACTCTCTCAACATTCAGCATTAAACAAAACCGGAGACAATGCCTTATTTTCACCTACTTTATACTTGTTGTAATCATAATGTATCTCAAAGTCCAAATAGGTATTACAATGAGCCTTTCAAAGTATACTTGTAGCTGCAAAAAAAATTTACAGAACTTAACCAGATCTTTAAATTAATTCATCTATCTGATGCTTTTCTCCAAAGTATAAGCTGGTGGGAGGCAGCACACGGGCAGAGATGGAGTTGTATTGATGGAAAGCTCTTCAAATCCCCCTGCCTCAGACTAATTAATGACAATCAGCTGCAGCCACTTGAGTGAACTTCATGATGGACATTGAAGCAGCTGGTCTGAAAACTGTTGGAGAGGACTGCTTGGGGAATGTTTTTTGGGCGCTTTTTCTTTTTTTTTTTTTTTTTTTGCAGCTTCACATGAAAGGGCTCTTTTGGTTTAACTAAATCTGTTGTAACTTTTAGACACATGGGGGCAGTTGATAATGTAGTGGAAAATGCTGCTGTCTTTGGCTATAAAGGTTGCAAATTCAAATCCTGTGTACGGGTGTAGTATAGCTGAGCAAGGTACTTACCCTCCATTGCTCTTGTAAACATTACCCAACTGTATAAGTGGGTAAATAAGTTTAAGTAGCTTAACATTGTAACTTGCTTTGAGGTAAAGTGTGAGAGCGTAATAAAAGGAGAGGGTATTACAGCAATTAATTGCACCCAGCAGCATAGATGGATTATCTTAAACATGACTGGATTTAAACTTATTTTACATTGTAAGTAATTTATCTAGCAGTGTAAATCACCTTGGTGAATAAGGTGTGTGGACTGAAAACACAACATAGAGTTCATTGGAAGTCACTTTGGAAAAAAACATCTGCTAAATAAAAAGTGCAAATCTAGTGTCATAACGGGGGTCTGGAAAAAGCAACGGACACAGCTGCAGGCTCATTCATTTATCAAATGGACTAGGCACAAGAATGGTCCAGAGTTGTTCGGGGTCGATCGATCGGCAGATTGTTATGGCGAATAAAGGAGGCTGAACCCAAGTGCACAATCATTTATTCAGTACCAAAGGATTAGATGTGATCTCATGGTCAGGGACAGATCAAGGACAGATATATGGCTGGTCAATCGGTGAACTGAGCAGAGATGAGGATCTGAAGTCATGGTTGAGGGACAAGGCGGGTGGTCGTTACCAAAAAGACATGGAACGGAACTGGGGAATGATGATAAACAGGAGTTGGAAAAGGTGAGGTAGGTTAGAAAGGACAGTGGGAACAGTTGTCTCAAATAATATGCTGCACCTGGGAAGTGGTAGAATGGGGGTTTTTGTAGACTAGTGCTCCAGTTGAAGTCAGGTGCTTAATTGAAGCCTATCCTGTGGATGCATGGGTCAGAGAATTGTGTGTATATTTCGCCCAAGGTAAGCATCATATCCACTGTTGTGGCTTCTCTGTACAATAACTATGAAGTAACCGGCTGATGTCCTGTTGGAGCTAATCTACTTGTCCATTCACCTGGGGATGATACCCCGATGTTCGGCTCACATTCACTCCCAACTTCCGCCAGAAGGCTTTCCACAGCCGGGAGCTGAATTGAGGTCCTCGGTCATTCACGATGTCCTCTGGTAAGCCGAAGAGGCGAAACACGTGGAGGAAGAGGAGCTCGGCTGTTTCCAAGGCTGTAGGGAGCTTGGGGAGAGGTACCAGATGGCAGGCCTTGGAGAGCCTATCGATGATGGTCAGTATAGTGGTCTTACCTTCGGAACTGGGGAGATATTCGAGGAAGTCCAGGGTGATGTGGGACCACGGGTGATTAGGCACCGGCAGGGGGCTCCAGGAGTCCCCCGGGCTTCTGAGTCGACGGTTTGACTTGGGTGAGATCCTGCAAGCCTGAATGAAGTCTTGCACATCCTCTGGTAGGGATGGTCACCAAAAGTGTTTCTGCAGGAGAGTCTGGGTTTTGCTGAACCCTGGGTGCCCAGCCGCAGGATGATTGAGGGCCCACTGCAGAATGGTGAGGCGCACGCTGGTGGGAACATATTGTTTTCCGGCGGGCTTACCCAGCAGTACGGGTTCGGCTGCCTGGGCTTGGGCGAGGTCTTTGTGGAAGTCCCATTGCACAAGTGCTACGATGCAGGTCCTAGGTAGGATGAACTCTGGGGTTCATTTGGTTGACTCTTGCTCATGCATTCGTGACAGGGCATCCGTCTTGGTGTCTTACTGCCGGGCCTGTAGGTCACAATGAAATTAAAACGAGTCAAGAAGAGGGCCCACCTGGCTTGTTGGGGGTTCAAATGTCGGGCAGTTTGTAAATATTCCAAGTTCTTGTGGTTAGTGAAGACGACAAAGGGGTGTCTGGCCCCCTTAACCCAGTGCCTCCACTCTTCCAGGCAAGTTGACCGCCAGAAGCTCCCGGTTTCCGATGTCGTAGTTATGCTAGGCCTGGGACAATTTTTGGGAAAGAAGGCACAGGGGAAACAACTTGGCTGGGGCCCCGTGGCGTTGAGAGAGCATGGCTCCTACTCCCGTTTTGGAGGCATCGACCTCTGTGACAAACTGCACCTCTGGATTTGGGTGATAGAGGATGGGGGCTGATGTAAATCAGTGTTTTCAGGGTGTTGAAGGCTCGTTAAGCCTTCTCTGTCCAGGGGAGCCAAACCTTCTTGCTGGCGGCCAATGCAGTTAAAGGGGTGGCAACAGTACTGAAGCCTCTTATAAAGCGGCGGTTAAAAGTTGGCAAATCCCAGGAACCGTTGTAGAGCCTTCACGGTCAGAGGATGAGGCCACTGGAGGACGGTTTCTTACCTTGCCTGAGTCTATGGCAAGTCTGTCCGCTGCTGAGCACGAATCCCAGGAACGAGACTTGTGTCTGATGGAACTGGCACTTTTCCTCTTTAACGAAGAGGCGATGTTGAAGCAACCGACATAGGACTTGCCGCACGTGTGACACATGCTGTTCCATGGATTGGGAATAGATCAGAATATCATCTTGGCTAGACCAGAACACCATGATTCACCAGGTCTCTTAGGAGATGGTTAACAAAGGCCTGAACCACACTGGGCGCATTAGAAAGACGAAAGGCATAACCAAGTGACCAAGGGCGGTACTGAGCAGGCTTCCACTCAGTCACCCTCTCGGATCCTGATTAAGTTATAACACTTCGAAGGTCCACTTCGTGAATCATTGGCACAGTGGACGTGTTCTAGAGCGGCTGTGATTAGAGACAATGGGTTAGGGTACCGGACAGTTTATACGGTTCAACCCCCTATAGTCTATACAGGGATGGAGGCCACCACCTTTCTTCTCAACAAAAAAGAACCCAGCTGCAGCAGGAGAGGTTGGACGGACGCATTATACCTGCGGCCAGTGCCTCGGTTATGTATTGCTGCATGGCCTCTTGTTCAGGCAGAGGCAGGGGGTAGACCCGGCCTTGGGGGGGGGGGGGGGGGGGGGGTGTAGTCCCTGGGAGTAGGTCAATGGCACAGTCCCAGGGTCGGTGCGGATGTAGTGCGGCAGTAGTACGGAGGCCTGCTCCTTCCTAAAGACCTCCACCAGGTCTTGATATTCCCTCGGGACGTTCACCTGCTGGGGAGAGTTGAACACTCGTCAGAGGTGGCTCTGCATGGCAACCACAAACTGTTCTCATCACACTGAGGTCCCCAAGCCACCAGTTCCCCTGTGCTCCATCGGAAGATGGGGTCATGCAGGGTGAGCCATGGAAAACTGAGAATTACTGGTATCTCGGGCAAAGCGATGAGGTAGAACTGCAGATTTTCTTTGTGGCAGGCCTCCACCTCCAAGTGCAAGGGCTCGGTCCAGGTATTGACGAACCCTTGTCCCAGTGGCTGCCCATTGAGCATGCTGACTCTCAGCCGGACATTCCACCAGCGCCGGGGAATGCTGTTTTTATTCACAAAGCCTGCGTCCATGAAACAGCCCTCAGCTCCCAAATCAACGAGGGCGTGTGTCGTAACAGTGCGTTCCCCCCAGGACAAGACTATGGGAACTGTGAGACAGTTACACCGCAATGTCCTATTCACCTTAGGCTCTGAGCGGGCAGGACAGTCGGCACAGAAATGTCTGGAGCTCCTACAATAGAGACATAAATGGTCCCGGAGTCTGCGCTGTCATTCTTCAGGAGTGATTTGGCCGTGTCTGACCTGCATGGGCTCCGACTCGGCTCGGTTAGTGGAGGACCCTTCCATGGCCGGCTTTGGACGAGGGCTTCGATCCTGTGTGAGATTGTCCAGCATCGCCACCCGTCTTGATATAGCGATCAAGCATCCAGTTTTCTCCGCGAAAGGCCAGCTCCCTTTTCAACCCGTGGTTCAAGCCATGATAGAACTGGGCTAATAGAGCGGTTTTGCTTCAGCCGCTCCACTCAACCAGGGTCCGGAATTCGACGGCATAATTAGCAACACAGCGGTCGCCTTGACTGTGCTCTATGAGGTGTTCACTGGCGACCTGGTCTGTGTTAGGAAGCCCAAACACCACTTGGAAGCACGCCTTGAAATCCTGGTAGGAGCCCTTGGAACAGCTCCCCCATGCGCAGTGACCCGATCCAGAACTCAGCCAGTCAGGAGAGAGATCAGGTAAGTAATCCGGTTCTGGTCAGAGTGATAAACCTGTGGCAGACTGACGAAGATGAGTTCACACTGCATAAGGAACCCAGAACAACAAGACGGGGTGCCATCATACCTTACCGGAGTTGCCAGCCGCGGATTTTGTTCTGGAAGCTGGGGGGGCGGCGAGGCATACGCCGTAGGGGTGTGGTTGTTCCAGGCCAGTTCTGGTAGCATCAGTATCCCCCATTCGTGTAAAGCGCTTACCAGATCCTGAAAGGCTTCCTTCAGGCGGTTTAATGTCTGATCGTGTGTTACCAGCAATGCCCCTGGGAGGCAAGTGCATGCTGGAAGCACTCTTGCTCCACTGGGTCCGAGGCTGGGAACCTTCTGTTATGTTTTCCTCTCGGAACTCAGACGCCGGACCCAAGTGTGGGGCTCACAATGTTTTATTAAGGAAAATCCAAAACTCGTCAATAAACAGGCAGGGGTCACCAAGGCACAAATGTAGGCAAAAGGAGATGTTCTGCATTCACTTTCTTGAATCAGTTCAGTCTACTGTTTTGCTGTGGATGGCCCTGGATCGTTTCTATGCCATCTGCACTCCACTCCATTACAATGAACACATGAGATTCTCTGCATTCCTGAAATTTGTAATTATACCGATGCTCAGAAATGCAGTTTTCATTTCAGCAATAGTTGGCCTGGCTCGATCTTTGTCATACTGCCAGTCCAATGAGATTAAGCACTACTTCTGTGAACACATGGCACTGGTCACCCTTGCATGTGGTCCCATATATGCTAACAGTGTTGTAGGACTATGTGGTGTTTTTTTTCATCTCAACAGCTGATATCCTTTTAATTGCTCTTTCATATGTTAGAATATTTGTCTCTCTGTTTAAATCAGGCAGATCTAGTCAAAAAGCATTCAGTACATGCATCAACTCATCTCCATACACATGCTGCATGTCAGCAGCATGTGTATGGAGATGAGTTGAGCATCTGTTTATCCTGTGTGTGCTGTGGCTTAAGTGTGTAGCTTTTATACAAGGTTGTTGAGAGGAAGGCTGATGGACTTGTTGAAAGTTGAACTGGAATATTTTCTTTCCTCTCAGCACAAGCATGATTTACTGACATTCCGTAAGAAGGAAAAAGAGAATGCTAGAGTATTAAGTTTGGCATTTTACTTAGTTTATAAAACAGTTTCATATGCACTGGACTATGCAGCATGTTTAATGTGGTTTAACTCTCAATGTTGGTGTAACAATAGGCAGGTGGGAGAAGTCATGACCACGCATGTCTTATCCCCTAACCCCCTGACAACCACACATATTTGAAAGTTACACCCTAAACCTCTGTGTCATATTTTTCTCTGTCAAACACATTTCAGGTCAAGAAACCAAAGTGACATGGCTGAAAAACTTCATCCAACCAACTTGTCCCATACACCAGGTTTATTTTTGTAGGATTTCCAGAACTCTACAAGTACAGGCGGTTGCTTTTCTTACCATTTTCTTCATTTTTTTGCCCTAGTATATATATGGTAATAATATTATATATAAGGGGGTTTTTTTTCAAAAACCCCTTACGAAGAAAATAAAATCAAGGCTTCCCTTTACCCCGCCCGGTATGGGGTCACCTGGGCCCCACCCTGAAGCCAGGCCTGGGGGTGGGAGGGGGTGGCGCCTGGTGGCCAGGTCTATGCCCATGGGGCCTGGCCGGGCTCAGCCCGAAGCCATGACGTGGAGCTGCTCTTCAGTGGGCTCACCACCTGCCGGAGAGACCGTAAGGGGTGGGTGCATTGTGATTTGGGCGGTGGTCGGGGCCGAGTGCCCAGCCGACCCAAACCTCGAGCGCCAACTCTGGCTTTTGGGACTTGGAATGTCACCTCACTGGCGGGGAAGGAGCCTGAGCTAGTGCACGAGGTTGAGAGATACCGTCTAGATATAGCCGGGCTCACTTCCACTCACAGCTTGGGTTCTGGAACCACTCTTTTCGACCAAGGGTGGACTCTCCACTATTCTGGCGTTGCCCAGGGTGAGAGGCGGCGGGCAGCTGTGGGCTTATTAATAGCCCCCCAGTTCAGCCGCCATGTGTTGGAGTCTACCCCGGTGAAGGAGAGGGTCATCTCCCTGCGCCTTCGGGTCAGGGGACAGTCTCTCACTGTTGTTTGTGCTTATGTGCCTAGTGGCAGTGTAGAGTAACCGGCCTTCTTGGAGTCCCTGGAGGGCGTGCTGGAAAGCGCTCCCACTGGGGACCCTGTCGTTCTACTGGGGGACTTTAACGTCCACGTCAGTAGCGACAGTGGCACCTGGAGGGGCGTGATTGGGAGGAACGGCCTCCCTGATCTGAACCCGAGCTGTGAGTTGTTATTGGATTTCTATGCTAGTCACGGTTTAGCCATAACGAACACCATGTTCATGCATAAGGGTGTCCATCAGTGCATTTGGCACCAGGAGACCCTAGGTCGGAGGTCGATGATCGACTTTGTAGTCGTTTCTTCTGATCTTCGGTCATATATCTTGGACACTCGAGTGAAGAGAGGGGCTGAGCTGTCAACTGATCACCACCTGGTGGTGAGTTGGATTCGATGGTGGGGGAAACAGCTGGACAGACCTGGCAGTCCCAAACCATAGTGAGGGTCTGTTGGGAACGTTTGGCGGAGGCCCCTGTCAGAGAGGTCTTCAACTCCCACCTCCGACAGAGCTTCAACCAGGTCCCGAGAGAGACTGGGGACATTGAGTCTGAATGGACTATGTTCCACGCCTCCATTGTCGGGGCGGCAGTTCGGAGCTGCGGCCATAAGGTCTCCGGCGCCTGTCGCGGCGGGAATCCCCGAAACACGGTGGTGGACAGCGGAGGTAAGGGATGGCGTCAAGCTGAAGAAGGAGTTCTATCGGGCCTGGCTGGCTCATGGGACTCCTGAAGCAGCTGACGGGTATTGACAGGCCAAACGGAGCGTGGCTCTGGCAGTCGCCGCGGCAAAAACTCGGGCTTGGGAGGAGATCGGCAATGCCATGGAGGAAGACTTTCGGTCGGCCTCAGAGAGATTCTGGCAAACCGTCCGGCGACTCAGAGGGGGGAAGCGGTGTTCCACAAACACTGTTTACAGTGGAAGTGGTGCGCTGCTGACCGCAGCTGAGGATGTCCTCGGGCGGTGGAAGGAGTACTTTGAGGATCTCCTCAATCCCTCCGACACGCCTTCCGTAGAGGAAGCTGAGACTGGGGACTTGGAGGGGGACTCGTCCATTACCCTGGCTGAAGTTGCTGAGGTAGTCAAAAAACTCCTTGGTGGCAAGGCTCCGGGGGTGGATGAGATCCGACCCGAGTTTCTCAAGTCTCTGGATGTTGTGGGGCTGTCTTGGCTGACACGCCTCTGCAGCATCGCGTGGAGTTCGGGAACGGTGCCTCTGGACTGGCAGACCGGGGTGGTGGTCCCTCTTTTCAAGAAGGGGGACCGGAGGTTGTGTTCCAACTACAGGGGGATCACACTCCTTAGCCTCCCTGGGAAAGTCTATGCCGGGGTACTGGAAAGGAGAATCCGACCGATAGTCGAACCTCGGATCCAGGAGGAGCAATGCGGTTTTCGCCCTGGCCGTGGAACACTGGACCAGCTCTATACCCTCACTAGGGTGCTGGAGGGTTCGTGGGAGTTTGCCCAACCAGTCCATATGTGTTTTGTGGACCTGGAGAAGGCATTCGACCGTGTCCCTCGTGGCATCCTATGGGAGGTACTTCGGGATTATGGGGTTCGGGGCTCGTTGCTACGGGCTGTTCGTTCCCTGTATGACCGGAGCAGGAGCTTGGTTCGCATTGCCGGCAGTAAGTCAGACCTGTTCCCGGTGCATGTTGGACTCCGCCAGGGCTGCCCTTTGTCACCGATTCTGCTCATTATCTTCATGGACAGAATGTCTAGGCGCAGCCAGGGAACGGAGGGTGTCTGTTTTGGTGGCCGCGAGATCTCGTCTCTGCTTTTTGCGGACGATGTGGTCCTGTTGGCTTCATCAAGTCAAGACTTGCAGCGTGCACTGGGGAGGTTTGCAGCCGAGTGCGAAGCGGCGGGGATGAGAATCAGCACCTCCAAATCCGAGGCCATGGTTCTCAGTCGGAAAAAGGTGGATTGCCCCCTCCGGGTTAGGGGGGAGTTGCTCCCTCAAGTGGAGGAGTTTAAGTATCTCGGGGTCTTGTTCACGAGTGAGGGAAAAATGGAGCGGCAGGTTGACGGACGGATCGGTGCGGCGTCTGCAGTAATGCGATCATTGTACCGGTCTGTTGTGGTGAAGAGGGAGCTGAGTCGTAAGGCAAAGCTCTCAATTTACCGGTCGATCTACGTTCCTACCCTCACCTATGGTCATGAACTCTGGATCATGACCGACAGAATGAGATCGCGGATACAAGCGGCAGAAATGAGTTTCCTCCGCAGAGTGGCTGGGCGCACCCTTAGGGATAGGGTGAGGAACTCAGTCACCCGGGAGGAGCTCGGAGTAGAGCCGTTGCTCCTCCGCATCGAGAGGAGCCAGTTGAGGTGACTCGGGCATCTGTTCCGGATGCCTCCTGGACGCCTCCCTGGGGAGGTGTTCCAGGCTTGTCCCACTGGGAGGAGGCCTCAGGGGCAGACCCAGGACACGTTGGAGAGACTATGTCTCCCGGCTGGCCCGGGAACGCCTTGGGGTTTCCCCAGAGGAACTGGAGGAGGTGTGCGGGGGAGAGGGAAGTCTGGAGGACTCTGCTCGGACTGCTGCCCCCGCGACCCGCCCCCGGGATAAAAGCGGAGGAAGAAGAAGAAGAAATATTATATATTATTTAGATATTTATAAATATAATAGAAATATTCTGGCTTTATTTGGCAATTATTAATAGTGATTGTGATTAAAAAGTCAGAATTTGCACAGTCCAATCTATTTCTTTCCGTACTTAACATATATATCATCTTTGGCCGTTGTGAACATAGTTGTCCCTGCAGTGATTGTGCCAAATATGCTTTAGGTTTCAGTTTTGACTGGGATGAAATCTCCCATGGAAGGGTCCATAACTCCAGTGTTTCTCACTCACTTTTTTCCTCCGCGGAGTCCACCGTCCTCCTGCTTATGGCCATGGTGGCCATTTTCAATCCATGTGCTATGTGGAAATTGTGAACAACCGCTGCACTTAATGTCTGTAGCCCTGAACTTGATAAGGAGCAGCTTGTTCATGGTCCATCTTAGTGGTTTTTGCCTGCTCTTTTGCATTCTGCAGGTCAAACATCATCAGGGCCCAGCTACTGCGACCACATGGCCCTTGTTAGGCTGGCATGTGGAAATAAGGATAAGAAATGACAACATAGGCCTGGCAGTGATTGTTGTTTTTGTTGGCATTGACATTTCCATCATTGCCTTCTCATACATGCGGATTTTCAGCGTTGTTCTGCATGCTGCGGAAGGGGAGGACAGCTGGAAAGCATTCCACACCTGCAGTACTCACCTGATTGTTATGATGGCCTTTTACCTGTACATTTCTGTCACAAAGCATCAGCATTGATAGTGCACCGGACATTAAACACCTTTTAGGTATCTGTACAATAATTTTTCCTGCTACTGTAAACCCCATTATTTATGGAGTCCGGACCAAGGAAATAAGGAATGCCATTCTAAAAATGTTCAGGTGAGGTCAAATAAAGGGATAAATTTAAATGTGTCAGCAGTGAAAGCTTAATCTACTGTACTTTATTTGTCAAGTAAAATAGTGTAATCGATACCACCCACCGATTCAGATATTAGTTTCAGTTTCTTTTGTTGCCTGCATTCAAAATATTTGTATGACATTACAAGTACACCACACACACTCAATCTGAACCGCTTATCTCATACGAGGTCAGAAGGCTGGAGGGAGGAGGGGACGTACCCAGGACGGGACGCCAGTCCATCATAAGGCACCCCAAGCGGGACTCAACCCCAGACCCACAGGAGAGAAGGTCCAGTTTCAAACCACTGCACCACCTGCCACTCCCCAACAAAAACTGTATGCCATTAATTTAAAAAATAAACTGATAAGAAACTGAAACATAATTGAATTATGCTTTAGGTCCCCCTTTCAGTTTCCTATGTCAAATAAAGTATACCTTTTTAAAAAAAAAAAAAAATTAGGTTTCCCAAATAAGTAAATTTGGGTCTCTGTCTGTTGACTCTCACGTACACACACACACACACACACACACATTTTTTGAACCGCTTGTCCCATACAGGGTCGCAGGGGAACTGGAGCCTAACCCGGTAACACGGGGCGTAAGGCTGGAGGGGGAGGGAACACACCCAGGACAGGACGCCAGTCCGCCGCAAGGCACCCCAAGAGGGACTCAAACCCCAGACCCACCAGAGAGCAGGACCCGGTCCAACCCACTGCATCACCGCACCCATAAAGTCACATCAAAATAGTTTTCGGATGAAGAGCATCTGTAGAAGTTGACAAAAGGTTCAGCTTGGCTGTGGTATGCTGTAACCAGTGTAAACTCATATCACAGTTCCGTCACTGACATCAAGCATTGTACCAATACTGCCTGGAGTTGAACCTCCTTCGCCTTACAGTGCATACACTGACTTTAGCTGAAGCCCTATCCAAGACAATTACTGTCACACGGAACTGAGAACACAGGAATAGCTAGTCCCAAGTGCAGGATCGTTTGTCAGGAACCAAAGCAGGGTAGGTTTCAACATGTACGTAATGAGGACAGTGATAAACAAGGATGTGTCCTATCACTTCCTGCAACCACTGTTAACACAATTAGGCTGCAACTTCTAAATGACCAGCAGAAGGAAAAAACAAACACTCATGGGTAATCCTTGGAAGCAGGAAACTAGTTCCATCAAAACACCTGAGCCTAATTTTCTAAAAACCCTTATACAGTTAATCAGGGAACACTTGTTCAAGAGAATGTTGACTTGGGGAAAGGAAACACAAAAAATCAGGACAATATATAGAGAACACACAAAGGAAGTTAGTCTTTGTGCTCAGCTGTCATGTGGTTTGGTATTGAGTAACCTTATGGCTTTCAACTGGGTTATAAGCGTTGTGTGACATTAATACTAGAGAGACTATACTACACTGCTGTTTGTTGTTATAACCAGTTAAGTGGCAAATTTCCAATGATACAAATATTTCCCAATTTACGTCTTTCAGTTGTATTTTTTTCACTTTTCTCTACATTTTCTTCAATGCATTTTTGATGTGGAACAAATGCCACTAGTGATTACAATGCTAGGTAGTTGATGCCAATAAAACACACTAAAATAAAATAGGAATATAGGACTTGTTCTGCATGTGTCGATCAATAAAGAGACAAAAAAAACTGCATGTTTGTAAGATGAACTGGAGATGCCTTTTTATTTTCAGCTATCTTATACTTGTTTCAATCTTAATACATCTCATAGTCCATGTACATATTACAATAAAGCTTACAAAGTATGTCTGTAGCTACAAAAGAATTTTACAGAACATAACCTGATCTTTGAATGAATTCATGTAGCTGATGCAATTTAGGGTAGGGTGCCTTGCTCAAGGGTACTACAGTAGTAGAGACATTCAATCCAGCAACCGTGATCCAAGGCAGCAGCTCTAACCACTACACTACCGATGCCTCTATTAAATAACCACTGAACATTTTTTTTCTGTGAGCTGCTTTTTTGGTGTCAATAAAGTGCAGTTACTTTGTGACTCTGCCAAATGACATCAGTGTGCCTTTGGTGTCAGGAGCACCTCACTAGAGGGCGCAAGGCCCCTGTTTGTGTGGGTTCCATGTCTGACTCACGTCATTGTTATCTGAACTGTTACCTGATATTATTCCTTTATCAAGCCATTTGGTCACGTTTGGTCATGCCTTCCAGTTAGTGTTCTGATTGTCAAGTTTGTGGATCTTGTAATAAACGTCAACTATGTATTTATTTTGCTACTGCTTTGTAACAATTAACTCTCATCAGTTCACACTGACCACTCTTCTTTCTGCTTTTCATTCCTTCGAATTCTTTAACAACAATACACATGTTTGGTATATTTCTTCTTGCTGTCACATGGAGCTTCCGTGATGACAAATTCAACTTTTTCATGGATTGTAAATTGTGTAAAGTGTGTGTTCCATTGCATTTGAATTTTTATATGTGTTTAATGTCTCACATCACGGTACACACCTAGCTCCCTTGGATTAATTCCGACTCCCTCTTCTCTAGTCTCCGGCCTGCGCCATCACGCTCTTCACTGATGTAGAAAGCTGTTTCACAAGTTGTGACTGACCTGCCAAAGACTTTCTGTATGTCTTTGTGACTTGCAGGATATACACACATACAGAAGTACCATAAACGCAATACCTTTACCAATATCATGTACACATGCAGTAAAAACCTACCTCTACTTACTATGCTGGTAGCTAGGCCACCATAACACATACACCTAACAAACATAACTACATTCAGTTGCCATGATTCTCCTCTTTAAGTCCTTGCTTGACAGTGAAAAGGGACTTTCTCTGGAGCTCAAGAGCCCAGGGGGTTAAAAACTGTCCTCATTCTCTTCTCTCTGATTCCTTGTGCAGACTCTAGTTCAGAGTTACAGAAAAAAAAGACTATTAGAACCAGATAACCCAAGTTACAGTTCTCTGATCTCAAGAACTAGTACATTTTGTCACAGCCCCCAGACATTGGCTTCCTGCTGCCTTCTGGGTTACATTAAAAATTAGGTCAAAGGACCAGCACCCAACACCTGCAGAGCCTGGCCAAATCCCTACACCTTACCAGAACTTCTGTGCTTCTCCACCTCTGGCCACTTGCTTGTCCAACTCATGAGGGATCCAAATCAAAGGCCTGTCAGACCTCAGTTTCATGAAATAAACTCCCTTGTTTGCTTTGATAACCATATCATATTCTTGCAGTGTATAATAATCTATCCTGAGGCACTGCTTTCAAATGTCGCAGTTCAACAAAAGACTGAACATACACCAATAGCTGACCAACGCAAACTTGAAATATTTAAATTCATGTAAATTGGTCCATATATGAGCAGTCAATGGTAATGCACGTTTGAGGGATAATTAGGTGTTGACCTTAGCCTCAGAGAATTTAAAGGGTCTTTGTTGTTAAAAGTGCACTTTTAGTACAGCCCAATTCCAAAAAAATTGGGACGTAAGAAAAAGGCTAAGGAAATCAAAACTGAGCGATTATTAACTTTACTTTGATTTGTACTCAACAAAAGCGGTATAAAGAACAAGGAATTTAACATATCAGCTGCATAGTGCTGTGAAGATATGCATTTCTTCTGAAATTGCCTGCAGCACGTTCCAAAAGAATTGGAACAGTCGAGTGTTTACCACTTTGTAACGTCACCATATTTTTAACAACACTTAGGTATTTGGGCAAGTTAAGCAAGCATCATTTTCCCCCTTTCATCCAGTAGGTAGGTCTTCGGTGAAGCAATGGTACAGGACTTCTTTACCGTATTTTGCGCTTCATAAGTTGCTACACATTCCAATCGGAGACAAGTCAGGAGTGCAGGCAGGCCAATCTAGTTACAGTACTCTGCTTAAGCAGTCATGCACTTGTAATCTGGGCAGAATGTCGGGACAAACACCCCTGATAAAATGGCTCTGGGTGGCAGCATATGTTGTTCCACAATTTTGTTCATATCTCTCTGCATTAATGGTGCTCTCACAGATCTACAAGGTCACCCATGCCATGGGCCACTGACAAATCCCCGTATCATGACAGGCACTGCTTTTGGACCTGATGCTGATAACGCTTGGATAACCCTTTTTTCATCTTTGGTCTGGAGAACATGATGGTTTTCTTTTCCAGAAACTATTTGATTGTTCGCGAGCGTCAGACCACAAAATACAAGTGGTCTGTGCTGCGGTCCATCTCAGATGGCACCGAGCCCAGAGAGTTGAACTCTTGTTTATCTCTTGTCTTTAGCTTAGCACTCTACCAAGGGAATACAGAACTGTAGATTTAAGCAGCAGGGAGGTCGTGACTTGCTGGAATATCAGGTATTCACTGTGAAGAGGGTTTTGGTTTTGGACTGCAGGAGCCACAGCTTTAAACACTGGAACCTGGAATGTAAACACTTTGCCATTTTTTTTATTTCTCTCTGTACATGAAAAGAAAATGCATATAGCTTTTCAAATGATTTGTTCTTTGAATTAATATAATAAGATTGTGAAGATCAGAAAAAAATAAATCCTGGGTTGCCTTTTCCAAAATCATTAATTTTATCAATCATAATTATTTCAAACATAATTATAACTTAGGTCAGTATATTTTTCACTTTTTATAGTGTTTAACATGTATGTATCATGTATATCGATGTTTGGGTACATGCCCTTGAAAGTAGCGGAGAAAGTTCTGTTGTATACCTGTAGATAAAACCTGAATGTGCACAGCTGTTTGTGCTTTATGATTCACATTTGAAATATGCTTTCTTCAATAGACGAAAAAAGTTACTGCTAGATACTAATTAATTTAAACATTTACTTTTCTCGCTTTCTCTAGTTTTTTCAAAGTGCCACACTGTGCAGCAAGATGTCGGAATATGCAGCAAGAAATATCTCTCACACGGACTTCATATTAAGTGGCTTCTCTGGATCCAGAGAGTGGAAACAACTTCTCTTCATCCCATTTTTCCTCTTGTTTGTAATGTCAGTCACTGCAAACTCCATGATTATATTTATAATCTTATCGCACAGGGCTTTGCATTCTCCAATGTACCTGCTGATTTGTGTGATGGCTTTTGTTGATCTGGTTATAGCAATATCCTTTGTTCCAAATATGCTTCTTATCTCCTGTTTAACTGGAACCATATATCTCTGATGGGTTGCCTGGTTCAGATGTTCTGCATTCATTTCTTTACATCAGTGCAGACTACTGTTTTGCTGTGGATGGCCCTGGATCGTTTCTACTGCCATCTGCACTCCACTCCATTACAATGACCACATGAGATTCTCTGCATTCCTGAATTTGTAATTATACCGATGCTCAGAAATGCAGGTTTTCATTTCAGCAATAGTTGGGCCTAGCTCGATCTTTGTCATATTGCCAGTCCAATGAGATTAAGCACTGCTTCTGTGAACACATGGCATTGGTCACCCTTGCATGTGGTCCCATATATGTTAACAGTGTTGTAGGACTATGTGGTGTTTTTTTCATCTCAACAGCTGATATCCTTTTAATTGCTCTTTCATATGTTAGATATTTGTCTCTCTGTTTAAATCAGGCAGATCCAGTCAAAAAGCATTCAGTACATGCATCACTCATATTATTGTCATGTTTGTGGGTTTAATTATGGCCTTAACATCGGTTTCTTTCCTACAGAATAAAGAATGACATGTCATCAAATAGTCATATGGCGATCAGTACAATGTATTTGCTTGTGCCTACCTGTTTAAATCCAATAATTTATGGTATCAGGACAAAAGAAATAAGACAGCAAGTAATAAAAGCAATTGGAAGCAAATGTGGACAAATGTCCACGTAGCACTGAAGTAAGACAGTTTAAATAAAAATTACTGATTTACAAACATGTATCTTAACTGTGTTTTAAAATATTTTTCAAGAGACACGTTTGGTTTGCATACAAACTATTGCTAACTTCAAATTTTCTCAAGGGTGAAATTATTTTAAAATCATTTAATTAAATTTTTGCAGAAGTCAATGGATCATAGCAATAAAGCAAGCTCTGATACATCCCGAAAAAATAGTTTTGCCATTTTTGTCGTATTTTTGGGGACTTTTAATTTTTTCAAGAAGACAGAAAAAAAAACAACGTATCATTATGCATCACTGTTAATGGTAACAACGCCAGATCATTCTGCTGCACAATAGATTCAGCAAAATTGTAACAATATTAAATTGTAAAAAACAATACAGGCAATCAATAATACACAGAGCAGTCAGCAAACTTAAGTCCATAGCTGTCATTAATTGAATTTCATGACTTAATACTATTTTTACTACATGACTTACATTGTGGGGGTGTGATGGTGCAGTGGGTTGGACCACAGTCCTGCTGTCCGGTGGGTCTGGGGTTTGAGTCCCGCTTTGGGTACCTTGCGACGGACTGGCGTCCCATCCTGGGTGTGTCCCCTCCCCCTCTGGCCTTATGCCCTGTGTTGCTGGGTAGGCTCCAGTTCCCTGCGACCCTGTATGGGACAAGCGGTTCTGAAAATGTGTGTGTGTGTGTATTTACATTGTAGGGGGGTGCGGTGGTGCAGTGGATTGGACCAGGTCCTGCTCTCCAGTGGGTCTGGGGTTCGAGTCCCGCTTGGGGTGCCTTGCGACGCACTGGCATCCTGTCCTGGGTATGTCCCCTCCCCCTCCGGCCTTATGCCCTGTGTTGCCGGGTAGGCTCCGGTTCCCCGCGACCCCGTATGGGACAAGCAGTTCAGAAAATCTGTGTGTATTTACATTGTGCTGTCTGGTCTAGGAGGTATACTGTGCAGCAATGACCAGGTCTGTCAGCAGCATGTGTATGGAGATGAGTTGAGCATCTGTTTATCCTGTGTGTGCTTGTGGCTTAAGTGTGTAGCTTTTATACAAGGTTGTTGAGAGGAAGGCTGATGGACTTGTTGAAAGTTGAACTGGAATATTTTCTTTCCTCTCAGCACAAGCATGATTTACTGACATTCCGTAAGAAGGAAAAAGAGAATGCTAGAGTATTAAGTTTGGCATTTTACTTAGTTTTATAAAACAGTTTCATATGCACTGGACTATGCAGCATGTTTAATGTGGTTTAACTCTCAATGTTGGTGTAACAATGGGCAGGTGGGAGAAGTCATGACCACGCATGTCTTATCCCCTAACCCCCTGACAACCACACATATTTGAAAAGTTACACCCTAAACCTCTGTGTCATATTTTTCTCTGTCAAACACATTTCAGGTCAAGAAACCAAAGTGACATTGCTGAAGAACTTCATCCAACCAACTTGTCCCATACACCAGGTTTATTTTTGTAGGATTTCCAGAACTCTACAAGTACAGGCGGTTGCTTTTCTTACCATTTTCTTCATTTTTTTGCCCTAGTATATATATATGGTAATATTATATATATATTACAATATTTATAAATATAATAGAAATATTCTGGCTTTATTTGGCAATTTATTAATAGTGATTGTGATTAAAAAGTCAGAATTTGCACAGTCCCATCTATTTCCTTCCGTACTTACATATATATCATCTTTGGCCGTTGTGAACACTGTTGTCCCTGCAGTGATTGTGCCAAATATGCTTTTAGGTTTTCAGTTTGACTGGGATGAAATCTCCCATAGAAGGGTCCTTAACTCCAATGTTTCTCACTCACTTTTTTCCTCCGCAGACTCCACCGTCCTCCTGCTTATGGCCATTGGTGGCCATTTTCAATCCATTGTGCTATGTGGAAATTGTGAACACCGCTGCACTCAAAGTTTGTAGTCCTGATCTTAATAAGGAGCAGCTTGTCCATGTCCATCTTAGTGGCTTTGGCTGGCTCTTTGACATTTTGCGAGTGATGCATTTTTTGCCCTTAACAAAGGCTATTATCCAGCAGATGGCGAAGAACCTGCCGTATGTGCTCCGCATGCTCTGCTGCAGGAAGAATGGGAGAACACCAGTATGTCATCCTGGTACACAAGGACGCATTTGTTCAACAACCCAAAACATGGTTCATGAAAACTTGAAAAAATGGAGGGAGCATTTGCCAGTCCGAACAGCATTACCAAATACTTGTAATGACCCAGTGCGGTGCTAAACGCCATCTTCCACTCGTTGCCCTCCTTAATATGTATCAGGTTATTTGCGCTGCATAGGTCCAACTTGGTGAAAACCCGTGCTCCATGAACCTGTTCCAGGGCCACTGTGGTCAGTGGCAAGAGATGAGGGTATTTTACCTGTATCTCATGGAAATCGTGACAGTCTATACAAGGACTATTGAACTCTGGTGCTTAATTGAAGCCAGGTGCTGCTGGTTGCGGTGTGGGCGTGGTAGTGACAGTATCATGTGTGGTCTGTGTTAATTTGCGTGACATAATATAGATGTGACTACCCACACTAGAAGAAACAGATAACTGAAATAATTCTGTTGTTGAAATACACACACACACACACACACACATTTTCGGAACTGCTTGTCCCATACGGGGTCACGGGGAACCGGAGCCTACCCGGTAACACAGGGCGTAAGGCTGGAGGGGGAGGGGACACACCCAGGACGGGATGCCAGTCCGTCACAAGGCACCCCAAGCGGGATTCGAACCCCAGACCCACCGGAGTGCAGGACTGTGGTCCAACCCACTGCGCCACCGTACCCCCTTGTTGAAATACAAAACATGCAAATTTGGTTGTAAATTATTTGAGCTGCGTGAAGGTTCAGCCAGTTAATACATCGTTTATAACATGATGTATGTCAAATATGTCTATGATAGATATATAATTTCCAGAAGACTTATTCAGATCGATAAGCATTAACCTGAGCAAACCTTCATCTCGATGAGCAGCAGTTCTGCTCCAAGGGCCTCATATTGCTGAGTTTGTCACCTTGTGACATTAAGACTGTGAGTCTCAATATATTAAGTCTGGACTCCATTTATGAACAAGGTATTTACTCTGAGTGTGGTGGCGTGGTGGCGCAGTGGGTTGGACCACAGTCCTGCTCCCCAGTGGATCTGGGGTTTGAGTCCCGCTTGGGGTGCCTTGTGATGGACTGGCGTCCCGTCCTGGGTGTGTCCCCTCTCCCTCTGGCCTTACGCCCTGTGTTACCGGGTAGGCTCCGTGACCCCCTATGGGACAAGCGGTTCTGAAAAGGTGTGTGTGTGTGTGTGTGTGTTTACTCTGAATTGAGGTTGTAGAAAGTACCTAGCTGTAAAAATGGATAAATACTCTATTATGTGGGTTGGACCGGGTCCTGCTCTTTGGTGGGTCTGAGGTTCGAGTCCTGCTGGGGGTGCCTTGCGATGGACTGGCATCCTGTCCTGGTTGTGTCCCCTCCTCCAGCCTTTTGCTCTGGGTTAGGCTCTGGCTCCCCGTGACCCCATATGGAACAAGCGGTTCAGACAATGTGTGTGTGTACTGTATTATGTATTATACAAACCTAATATGGTTAGTCACAATGAAAAAGGTGTCACTATCACTGGGTGTTAATATGACAGATGAAAAATTCAAGGGATGCCATTCTGGGTTCACCTAGCTCTGTCAGTGCAGGGGAGCTCAGTATACTCAAAGCGCAATTCCCAGCCCTGTAAAGGGTTGAAAAGCTCATTTCATTTCACAGATTATTGATCAGCCTTCTATTGAATCACCTCTAATTTGTGTTGCATAGTGATTCCTGTTCTTCTGTAATTACGTTTCTTCAAGTCCAGTTCACCTGTGCGCTCCCATGAATCATCTCACAAGCCCTAGACTCTCCTTGTCACCAGATCTATGTTCCCTCATCTGGCAAGTTGTCCAGCCTCATCCTGGTGTGAAAAGTGCATATATTGTCAATCCAGTGAAAGAGAAGGCCATAAAACCGAATAGAATTTATTTTCCCTTGTTGGTGTCGCTCTTGCTTCTCTCAGTTGTTGCTGTAGTTTGCAGTAATGCTGAGACCTGGAAGGGAAATCCATAAACATACACCAAAAGTCACTTTTGGAGTGGCTTAAAAAGCAACATGGGTAATGCAATGTGATGGCGTAGCCCCGTCAAAGGCCAGACTGCAATCCAGTTGAGAAATTACAGCACAAAAAGTATTGATTGGGTCAATCTTTCTGCGTTCAGTTGTGTATGTTTCACTTTGACATTACACACGCGCGCACACACACTATTTGAAAGCAATTGTCCCGAGTGGGGTTGCGGTGAGCCGGAGCTTAATGAGAGGACACACCCAGAATGGGATGCCAGCCCATCGCAAAGTACCCCATGGGGGACTAGAAGCCCAGACCTGCCAGAGTGGGACCCGACCAAGCCCATTGCACCACCGCGCCCCCTGACGTTAGAGACGACTTTCTTAAATACGACATTGTTCCATGCTGGTCTCGGCAAGCATTTTTTTTGCTTTCAGCAGTTATTTACAATGAGGTCAGTTTTTTAGTGTATTCTTAGAATTTTTACCTCCAGTAGTAATTACTAACCTCTGGTTTTAAAGGGGTTATTGACTTTTCTTGGCTCAATTGCAATTATTTATTTTGCCGACACTTTTCTCCAATTATTTATCCATTTATACGGCTAGACATTTTTTTTTTAAGCGGAACAATTAGGGTAGGGTGCCTTGGTCAAGGGTACTACAGTAGTAGGTGACATTCAATCCAGCAACCGTGGATCCAAAGGCAGCAGATTTAACCACTACACTACGAGTTGCCTCTATTAAATAACCAACTGAACACTTTTTTCTGTTAGTTTCTTTTTTGGTGGTCATTAGAACGCAGTTATCTTTAGGACACTGCCAATGACATCAGTATGCCTTTGGTGTCAGGAGACCTCACTAGATGGCGCCAGGTCCCTGTTTGTGTGTGTTCTATGTCTGATCGCTCACGTCATTGTTCATACACCTATTCTCTATTCCTTTATCATCATTTGGTCACGTTTGGTCAATGCCTTCCAGTTAGTGTTCTGATTGTCAAGCTTGTGGATCTTGTAATAAACGTCAACTATGTATTTATTTTTGCCACTGCTCTGTAACAGTTAAACTCTCATCAGTTCACACTAACCAAGCTCTTCATCCTGCTTTTCATTCCTTGGAAATTCTTTAACAATACAACATGTTTGTGTATATTTCTTCTTGCTGTCACATGGAGCTTCTGTGATGAAAATTCAACTTTTTCATGGATTGTTAAATTGTGTAAAGTGTTTGTTCCATTGCATTTGAATTTTATATGTGTTAATGTCTCACATCACGGTACACCTAGCTCCCTTGGATTATTCGACTCCCTCTTCTCTAGTCTCCGCCCTGCGCCATCACGCCTCTTCAACTGATGTAGAAAGCTGTTGCACAAGTTGTGACTGACCTGCCAAAGACTTTCTGTATGTCTTTGTGACTTGCAGGATATACACACATACAGAATGTACCATAACGCAATACCTTTACCAAATATCATGCACACATGCAGTAAAACCTACCTCTACTTACTATGCTGGTAGCTATGCCACCATAACATATACACCTAACAACCATAAACTAACATTCAGTTGCCATGACTCCCATTTTAAGTCCTTGCTTGACAGTGAGAAGGGACTTGCCCTGGAGCTCAAGAGCCCAAGGGGGTTAAAACTGTCCTCGTTCTCCTCTCTTGTGCAGACTCTAATTCAGAGTTACAGAAAAAAAAAAGACTATTGAAACCAGATACCCCAAGTTACAGTTCTCTTATCTCAAGAACTAGTACATTTGTCACAGCCCCCAGACACTGGCTTCCTGCCGCCTACTGGTTACAATCAAAAATGGTCAAAGGACCAGCACCCAATACCTGCAGAGCCTGGTCAATCCCTACACCTTACCAGAACTTCTGTGCTTCTCCACCTCTGGTCACTTGCTTGTCCAACTCATGAGGGATCCAAATCAAAGGCCTGTCAGACCTCAGTTTCATGAAATAAACTCCCTTGTTTGCTTTGATAACCATATCATATTCTTGCAGTGTATAATAATCTATCCTGAAGGCACTGCTTTCAAATGTCGCAGTTCAAACAAAAGACTGAACATAACACCAATAGCTGACCAACGCAAACTTGAAATATTTAAATTCATGTAAATTGGTCCATATATGAAGCAGTCAATGGTAATGCACTTTTGAGGGATAATTAGGTGTTGACCTTGCCTCAGAGAATTTAAAGGTCTTTGTTGTTAAATGCACTTTTGTACAGCCCAAATTCCAAAAAAAATTGGGACAGTAAGAAAAATGCTAAGGAAATCAAAACTGAGCGATTATTAACTTTACTTTGATTTGTACTCAAACAAAAACAGTATGAAGACAAGGAATTTGTTTTAACAAATCAACTGCATAGTTTTATGAAGATATGCGTTTCTTCTGAAATTGCCTGCAACACGTTCCAAAAAAAATTGGAACAGTCGAGTGTTTACCACTCTGTAACATCAAAATGTCTTTCAGTAACACTTATTAAACACACTCTCACGCTCCCTTTTTCCCTCACTCGTGAACAAGACCCCAAGATACTTGAACTCCTCCAGCTGGGGCAAAAACCTGAGGGGGCATACCATCCTTTTCCGTGAGAGAACCATGGACTCAGACCTTGAGGTGCTGATCCTCATCCCCACCGCTTCACACTTGGCTGCAAGCCGTTTCAGTGCGTGTTGGAGGCAGCCATGTGACGTTGCCAAAAGGACAACATCATCCGCAAAAAGCAGAGATGTCACCTTCCGACTCCCACACAGAATACCCTCCTGGCCTCGACTGCGCCTTGATATCCTGTCCATGAAAACCACAAACAGGAGTGGAGACAAGACACAACCTTGGCGGAGTCCAACACCCACATTGAACAGGCTTGACTTAATGCCGAGTATGCAGACACAGCTTTCGCTCTGTATGTACAGAGACCGAATGGCCCGCAGTAGTGGCCCCGGTACCCCATACTCCCTAAGCACCTCCCACAGAATTTCCGGGGGAACACGGTCATAGGCCTTCTCCAAGTCCACAAAACACATGTAGACTGGATTAGCGAACTCCCATGCCCCTTCAATTATCTGTGAGAGGGTAAAAAGCTGGTTACACTGTTCCACCGCCAGGTTGGAATCTGCATTGTTCCTCTTCAATCTGAGGTTCAACTATCGGCCGGAGCTTCCTCTCCAGCACCCCAGCACAGACTTTCCCAGGGAAGCTGAGAAGTGTGATACCCCGATAGTTGGCAGACACTCTTCGGTCCCCTTTCTTAAAGATAGGGACCACCACCCCAGTTTACCAGTCCAAAGGCATTGTCCCCGAGGTCCATGCAACATTGACTCTGGCCCTGATTCCTGTTAGGGATGCATATCACTCGGGTTTAGGAGTTCTTCAAAGTGCTCCTTCCACCTCCCGACAATGTCCTCATCAGAGGTCAGAGTTTCTCCACTCCTGCTGAACACAGCCTGAGCGAAACTCCTCTGACCCCTTCTGAGCTGCCAGATGGTTCTCCAGAACCTCGTTAAAGCTGACTGATAGTCGTTTTCCATGGCCTCTCCAAACTCCTCCCATGCCCTGGATTTTGCTTCTGCAACCACAGCTGCCGCTGCCTTTTTCGCCTGCCGGTACCTGTCTGCTGAGTCAGGAGTCCCCAGAGCCAACTAGGCCCTAAAGGCCTCTTTCTTCAGCTTGACGGCTTCCCTCACCACCGGTGTCCACCAGCGGGTTCTCGGGTTGCCGCCCTGGCTGACACCAATAAGCTTTTGGCCACAGCTGTGCCTGGCTGCTTCCACAATGGAGGTTTTGAACAGGGTCCATTCAGACTCCATGTCCCCTACCTCCTCCGGGACATGGGAGAAGCTTTCCCGAAGGTGTGAGTTAAAATCATTCCGGACAAGGTCCTCCAACACTCATTCCCAGCACACCCTTATTAAACGTCTGGGTCTACCGGGTCTGTCCACCAGTTTTCCCCGCCATCTGATTCAACTCATCACCAGATGGTGATCGGTTGACAGCTCAGCACCTCTCTTCACTCCAGTGTCCAGAACATGTTGCCTCAAGTCAGATGAAACGACTACAAAGTCGATCATTGACCTTCAGCCCAAGGAGCTCTGCTGAGCATCCTTGTGTTTGAACATGGTGTTTGTTATGGACAAACCATGGCTCGCACAGAAATCCAATAACATTTCACCATTCGGGTTCAGATCGGGCAACCCGCTCTTCCCAGTTCCCCCCCCCCCCCCGCCAGATTTTCCAGTCATTGCCAACGTGAGTGTTGAAGTCCCCCAGCAGGACTATGGAGTCTGTAGGTGGGGCCATGTCCAGAATCCCACCCATCCTTTCCAAGAAGGCCGAATACTCAAAACTGCTGTTTGGTGAATAAGCACACGCAACAGTCAAAGTTTTCCTCTTTGTGAGCCTAAGTCGTATTGAGGCGATCCTCTCATCCACCGGGGCAAACTCCAACTGTATGGCAGCCAGCTGGGGACTTGTGAGTATCCTCACACCCGCCCAGCGCCTCTCACCCCGTGCAACTCCTGAGTAGGAGAGGGACCACCCCCTATTGAGGAGTTTGGTTCCAGAGCCAACACTGTGAGTGGAGGTGAGCCCAACTATATCTAGTTGGTATTTCTCAACCTCCCGCACCAGTTCCGGCTCCTTCCCCCAAAGTGAGGTGACATTCCACGTACCAAGAGCCATTTTTCGTTGCGAGGGGCTGCGACGCCATGCGCCACCCCGCCCCTTCCTGCCGCTAGGTATACATTGCGCCTGACCCCCATGCTGGACCTTGCAGGTGGTGGGACCACATGACCTCTCCACGATGCCTTTTCAGGCTGAGCCCGGCTGGGTTACTTGGGCTGCCCGGCCACCAGGCTCTCGCGTAGGAACACTACCCCCAGGCCTGGCTCCAGGGGTAGGTCCCGGTAATCCTACTCCTGGCAGGATAAACGTTCTTTTGTTCCCATTTTCCATAGCGGTTTTTTTTCGATCGTGTTAGTCTGGATCTTCACTCCAGACCTGTTCGCCTTGGGAGACCCTACCAGGAGCATACTGCTCTCGACAACATAGCTCTGGAGATCCCTAGATCACGCAAGCCCTTCGGCCACGCCAAGGCCCCAGTCCAGGAAGGGGTGATTGTGACTAAAAACTCAGAATTTGCACAGCCCCATGTATTTACTTATGTCTTCCTTAGCCATTGTGAACATAATTGTCCCTACAGTGATTGTGCCAAATGAAAATGTGTGTGTGTGTGTGTGTTTTCTGTTTGACTGGAATGAAATCTCCTTGGAAGGATGCTTAACTCAGATGTTTCTCACTCGCTTCTTTTCCTCCGTGGAGTCTACCGTCCTCCTGGCTATGGCCTTGGACCGACTAGTGGCCATTTGCAATCCATTGCGCTATGTGGAAATTGTGAACACTGCTGCGCTTGTAAAGTTTGTAGCCCTGACCTTGATAAGGAGCGGCTTGATCATGTCTATCTTAGTAGCTTTGGCCCGCTCTTTGACATTCTGTAGCTCAAACATCATCAGGCACAGCTACTGCGGCCACATGGCCCTTGTCAGTCTGGCATGTGGAAATAAGGATAAGAATGACAGCATAGGCCTGGCAGTGATTGTTGTTTTTGTTGGCATTGACATTTCCATCATTGCCGTCTCATACATGCGGATTTTGAGCGTTGTTTTGCACGCTGCAGAAGTTGAGGACCGCTGGAAAGCATTCCACACCTGCAGTACTCACTTGCTTGTTATTATGTCTTTCTACCTGGTAGGGAGCGTTACATTTCTGTCACATAACATCGGCATTGATATTGCAACAGATATTAACACCTTTTTAGGTATACTGTACATAATTTTTCCTGCTACTGTAAACCCCATTACTTATGGAGTCTGGACCAAGGAAATAAGGAATGTCGGAATGTCGTTCTAAAAATGTTCAAAGTAAGGTCAAATAAAGGGATAAATATAAATGTGTCAGCAGTGAAAGTTTAATCTACTCGACTGTATTTTGTACAGTAAAATCTTGTAATTCATGCCAACCTCCCTTTCAGATACTAGCTTCAGTTTCTTTGTTGCCGGCATTCAAAATATTTGTATGACATTGCAAGTACAAACAAAAGCCATACACCATTAATCTGAAAAATATGCTGAGAAGAAATTGAAACATAGAAGGAATTATGCTTTATTCCACCTTTCCCCCAGTCACGTCAAAATAGTTTTAGGATAAAGAGAATCTGTTGTAGTTTGAGAAAAGGTTCATCTCGACTGTGGTATGCGCTACCAGTGTGAACTATTGTCTTAGATTTCCATCAATGACATCAAGCATTGTACCAATACTGGCTGAAGTTTAACCTCCTTCTCCTTACAGTGCATACACTGACTTTAGTTGAAGCCCTATCCAATACAATTACAACACATGATATCCCTAATTACCAACGTGGCCTAAACACCAGAGCACATATTAACTAAAACCAAATGGTACAGAGAAATGATTGCATTTTAATTTTTCATTAAGCTAAAACAATACCTAAAATTCCACTCTTTTACAAATGGGATATGAACCAACACATCCCAAGGCATCAGCAACTTTTCCCTATAAAAGGCTTCAAATGATGACACAATGAATACATTGTTACAGCACAGTTTAAAATTCACTAGGAGGTGAGACTGAAGTTAGTCAGGTTTCCACAGTATATTAAAAGAATTCATTCTTTTAAAATAGCTGGTCATTTGAAACATGCAGTATGAAAAAGAACACAAAAGTTAAGAAAAAAAAGAATTTTCATGAGGAAAACGTTTTCTAATGTTGAATGTGAATTATTATGTGGTCATATGTTAGAAAACCTTGACAAAATTAGCTAGAGCAGAAACTCACTCTCATTAAATCAATGCCTTTACATTTGTACAAATAAAATTGAATAAATAAAGCAAATTTTGTACATGTACAAATTTTATTTGAAGGTCACAGCAAGTAGCACTGCTGTCTCACAGCGCCTCAGTGGTGTGAGTAGAGTCTGTGCGGAGTTTGCATGTTCGCCCTGTCTGCGTGGGTTTCCTTCCACGGTCCACAGACATGATGTTCAGGTTCCCCATAGTGTGTGAGTAACACAGGGAGAGTGTGTTCCACTGGTGTATGGAGGAGTGACCCATTGTTAGTATTGTATCTAGCAGTGTAAGTAACCTTGGTGAATAAGTTGTGTGGGCTGATAACACTACATAGAGTTCACTGGAAGTCACTTTGGAGAAAAGCATCTGCTAAATAAATGTAATATATTACAATATGGCTTTGGCTTTAATTTCAGCTATAGGCCCAAGTATGAATGACACCTGTATTTTGCAAGGTGAACCATCAGAAGAAACATCTGTTGTGAAAAGTCAAAAGTTTCAACTCAAGATTAATTTTCTTTCAAGCTGAAGTACTATCTTCTGGTGAAAGAGTCTGAAGAAAACATATTTTTCGTAACACAAAAATATTTTCAGCTAGTTTCAGGTACTTGTTCAAAGCCCATCATGTAAACTTTAAAATGGCAGTTTATTGTAGTGTATCATATATCAATGAAGCCTGAAACCATTGCTCATCTTCCAGGCATGCAGGGCCTTTCTGAGAGCAAAACTGTCCGCTGTCGATGAATAGGATGATGGTCCTGTGTTTCTGTCTGAAGCCCCTCTTCTAGGGACTACCACAGGTAATAAAAAGGGAAATCTAAGGGACTCAATGTACAGCACGCAACAGGCACGTAATGAGGACCAGTGATAAACAAGGATATGTCCTAATTACTTCTTGCACCACTGTTAACACAATTAGGCTGCGACTTTTAAATGACCAGCAGAAGGAGAAACAACACTCATGGGCAATCTTTGAGGGCAGAAAACTACTTCTATCAAAACACCTGAGCCTAATTTTCTAAAACCCTTATACATTAATCAGGGAACACTTGTTGAAGAGAGTGCCAACTTGGGAAAAAGGAAACAACCCAGGAAATACACACAGAAACACAGATCAGGTTCTTCTTTTCATGCAGCTCTAAGTGTGATGGGTGTTCAGTAACTTTATGGCTTTTAACAGTGTCATAAGAGTTGTGTACAGACTAGTACCAAAGAGATTTTACTGTGTAAAATTGCTGCCAATTGTTACAACATGTGGCAAATTTCCAAAGATATAAATATTTCCCAGTTTACTGCTTTCAGTTGTATTTTCTTCACTTTTCCCTTCATTTTGCTCAATGTATTTTTGTTGTGTAACAAATGTCACCAGTGATTACAATGCTAGGTGGTTAATGTCAATAAAACATGAATATAGGACTTGCTCCACACGTGTCAATCAATAATGAGACAGAAAAACTGCCTGTTTGCAAGATGATTCTCTCAACAGTGAGCATTAAACAAAACCAGAGATAATGCCTTTTTATTTTCACCTACTTTCTACTGGTTGTAATCTTAATGTATCTCAAAGTCCATTTACATATTACAATGAGCCTTTCAAAGTATACTTGTAGCTGCAAAGAGATTTACAGAACTTAACCAGATCTATAAATGAATTCATCTAGTTGATGCTATTCTCCAGAGTAATAAGCTGGTGGGAGGCACCATATGAGCAGAGGTTGTCTGAAAACTGTTTTAGAGGACTGCGTGGGAAGTGGTTTTTGGTTTTTTACAGGTTCACATGAAAGGGTTCTCTTGGTTTAACTAAATCTTGGTTATAATTATTACAGCTGCTGTTGAATGTAACTTTTAGAAACATAGGGACAGTTGATAGTGTAGTGTAATATGTTGCTGCCTTTGGTTATGCAGGATGCGGAATCAAATCCTGAGTACTGCTGTAGTATACATGACTGGATTTAAATTTAGATTCTCTGTATGCCTTTACGGGGGCGGTGGCGCAGTGGGTTGGAGCGGGTCCTGCTTTCCGGTGGGTCTGGGGTTGGAGTCCTGCTTGGGGTGCCTTGCGACGGACTGGCGTCCCATCCTGGGTGTGTCGCCTCCCTCTCCGGCCTTACGCCCTGTGTTGCCAGGTAGGCTCCGGTTCCCCACGACCCCGTATGGGACAAGCGGTTCAGAAAGTGTGTGTGTGCGCGTGCCTTTATGTGTACGGATAATTAAAACTTCAAAAGTGCAATATAATGCAGACAATTTTAAAGTGAGAGCAAGTAGTAAAGATTTTCAGGTTTTTCCAAGCTCCCCTTACTCTTTTGAAGACGGCAACTGTCATGACCACACCCGCACTTCAACCAGTAGTACCTGGCTCTGATTAAGCACCTGGCACCTTCAATCAGAGCAATCAGCTACAAAAGACACTTCTCAGCCTCTTCCCAGTTGTGGAATCTCTTTGAGACTACTGTCCTTTCTGTGCTCATAGCACTCACCATGGTCCATGTCCTGTTCCCCTTCGTCCTCGACTCCCGTTCTTCGTTCCTTGGCTCCTGACCATTCACCTTGTTTCTCGACTTGATCCACGGATCTTCGCTTTCACCCTAATCACCAATCAACCGACCATTCACCTGTCCTTGATAATAAGAACAAGTCTCTCCACTTGGCCTTAAATGAACGATCCTGCAGTTGGGTCCTGCCTTCCCCATATCCTTTGCTCTGCAGGACAGTAACAACATCAAAATCACTGTTGTTAAAATCAGCATTAAATGTGTCTTGTGCCAAATGTCTCACATTATACAGCTATTTTTACATACACGACAACTTGTATTTGGCATTGCAAACAGAGGAGGCTGAACCCCAGTGCAGTGCCAAAATTCCACCAGCATGTTGATTTCGCAGTCCATGGCACAAACACCTTAGAGCTTGTTTACACAAACAGTCACGGTGCTTACAAGGCTTTTTGAACACACAGACTGGAAGATGTTCAGAAAGGGTAATACATACCATAATATCACGGACTTGAGGAATACACAGAATCAGTGACTGGCTACATCAGTAAGTGCAAAGATGATGTGACTTCCTTGAAGACAATCGTCACACGTGCAAACCAGAAACTGCGGGTGACTGTTGAGGTGCGCTTGCTGTTGAAAACCCGAGACGCTGCCGTCAGGTCCGGCGACAAGGCAGCCTACTGCAAGGCTAGGGCCAATCCGTCTCGGGCTGTCAAAGACGCGAAGCGCAACTACGCAGGAAGAATCTCCTGTCACTTCCTAAATTCCAAGGACACAAAGCGCATGTAGCAAGGCATTCAGGCCATGACAGACTACAAAGTTACATCACTTGTCTGTGATGGTGATGCCTCGCTCCCAGCCGTGTTGAGTGTTTTCTACACACGGTTTGAAGCTCAGAACAACATGCCAGCAGGTGAGACCACCCCAACTCCCACCAACCAGGTACTTTGTCTGTCTGCAGTAGACATCAGGAAGACTCTGTCCAGAGTTAACTCTCACGGAAAACTGCAGGTCCTGACAACATAACTGGCCAGGTACTCAGGGAATGTGCTGTTTAGCTTGCAGATGTCTTCACGGACATCTTCAACATTTCCCTGACCCAAGCAGTTGTCACTGTGTGGTTCAAGACGACCACCGTCATCCCTGTGCCGAAGAAATCATCTGTGTCCAGCCTGAATGATTAACAGCCGGTTGCACTCATACCTATCACCATGAAATGTTTTGAGCAGCTTGTCATGAAACACATAACGTGGGGTCTTCCCACCACACTGGACCCATTTCAGTATGCCTACCATCCCAACCGTTCAACGGAGGACGCCGTATCTGCTACTATCCACCTTTTTCTGACCTATCTGGACAAAAAGGACAACTATGTAAGGATGCTGTTCATAGACTTCAGTTCAGCATTCAACACAATCATCCAGTCCATCAGGATCGGCATCTCCACCTCCAGCACCGCCACACTGAACACCGGCACTCCCCAGGGCTGTGTACTCAGTCCACTGCTGTTTACCCTGCTGACTCATGACTGTGCTGTGCAGTAAAGTTCAAATCATATCATCAAGTTTGCTGATGACACTATAGTTGTGGGCCTCATAAGCAACAATGATGAGTCAGCATACAGAGAGGAGGTGAATCAGTTCGCAGAATGGTGTGGAGACAGCAATCTATCTCTTAATGTGGATCAGACTAAAGATGACTGTCAACTTAAGGAAGACCCCAGTAGACCTCTCACCACTGCACATCAACGGACCAACTGGGTAGAGAGTAAAAAGCTCCAAGTTTCTTAGAGTGCACATGACGGAGGACCTCTCCTGGACTCTCAACACCACCTGCCTAGCTAAGAAGGCCCAGCAATACCTCCACTTCCTACAAAAGATGAATAGAGCCAAACCCCCCCTCCGATCCTCACCACCTTCTACAGAGGAACAATAGAGAGCATGCTGACCAGCTGTCTCACTGTATGGTACGAGAACTGCACAGCTTCCGACTGCAAGATCCTAGAACGGATTGTGAGGATTTATGGCTTCTGCTTTGCAAAAGACTGCCAGAAACACAAATACACAGTCTTCATTCTCAATCAAGATGTTATCCAGGACATAGAGCTCCCAGGTCCAAGCCAGTCCTTCAGAGCTGAACTCTTGTTTACTCTTGTTTTTAACCAGAGAGCCAGCAGTCTACCAAGGGAATACAGAACAGCAGATTTAAGTAGCAGGAGGTCGGATGTTGTGGAGTACCGGGTACCTGAAAGTGAAGAAGGCTTTGGTTTTAAACTGTAGGACCTACAGCTTTCAACAGTGGAACCTGGAATATAAAACTCTTTTGCCATTTTTGAATATCTGTCTGTACGAAAAAGAAAATGCATAATGCTCTTTATGTGATTTATTTCTTTTGAATAAAATTTATAGAGATTGTGAGTTCATATATAAAATGAATCATGGGCTGCCTTTTCAAAATCATTAATATTATTATTCAGTAATTATTTCAAAACACAATTATAACTTAGATCAGTATAGTTTTTCACTTATTACAGTGTTTAATATGTATGTATCATGTATATCGATTTTTGGGTAGATGACAGTCAAAAGCACTATAGAAAGTTCTGTTGTATATCTGTAGATAAAACATGAACGTACACAGCTGTCTGTGCTTTATGATTTAATTTTGAAATAATGCTTTTCTTCAATATATGAAAAAAAGTTACTGCTAGATACTAATTGAAACATTTACATTCTCGCTTTCTCTAGGTGTTTTTGAAAGTGCCACACTGTGCAGCAAGATGTCGGAATATGCAGCAAGAAATATCTCTCATACGGACTTCATACTAAGTGGCTTCTCGGGACCCAAAGAGTGGAAACAACTTCTCTTCATCCCATTTTTCCTCTTGTTTGTAATGTCAATCACTGCAAACTCCATGATTATATTTATAATCTTATCGCACAGGGCTCTGCATTCTCCAATGTACCTGCTGATTTGTGTGATGGCTTTTGTTGATTTGGTTATACCAATATTCTTTGTTCCAAATATGCTTCTTAATCTCTTGTTTAACTGGAACCATATTTCTCTGATGGGTTGCCTGGTTCAGATGTTCTGCATTCACTTTTTTCAATCAGTGCAGTCTACTGTTTTGCTGTGGATGGCCCTGGATCGTTTCTACGCCATCTGCACTCCACTCCATTACAATGAACACATGAGATTCTCTGCATTCCTGAAATTTGTAATTATACCGATGCTCAGAAATGCAGTTTTCATTTCAGCAATAGTTGGCCTAGCTCGATCTTTGTCATATTGCCAGTCCAATGAGATTAAGCACTGCTTCTGTGAACACATGGCATTGGTCACCCTTGCATGTGGTCCCATATATGTTAACAGTGTTGTAGGACTGTGCCGCTTTCTTCATCTTAGCAGCTGATGTCCTTTTTATTGTTGTTTCCTATGTGAGAATATTTGTCTCTCTGTTTAAATCAGGCAGATCTTGTCAAAAAGCATTCAGTACATGCATCACTCATATTATTGTCATGTTTGTGGGTTTAATTTTTGCCTTAACATCGTTTCTTTCCTACAGAATAAAAAATGACATGTCCTTCAATAGTCATATGGTGATCAGCACAATGTATTTGCTTGTGCCTGCCTGTTTAAATCCAATAATTTATGGTATCAGGACAAAAGAAATAAGACAGCAAGTAATAAAAGCAATGAAGTGTGGAAAAAAGTCCCCATAAGACTCAAGTAAGCCAGTTGAAATAAAAAATATTGAATTACAAACATGTATCTTAACTGTATTTTTTAAATATCTTTTCAAGATGCACATCTTTGGTTGCCTATTAAATACTGTTAACTTGAAATTTCCTCATGAGAGAAATAATCTTAAAAATGATTTAAATGTATTTCTTGCAGAAGTCAATAGATCAAAACAATAAAGCAAGCTGTGATACATCCTCAAAAAAATAGTTTTGCCATTTTTGTCATCTTTCTGGGAACTTTTAATTTTTTCAACAAAACAGAAAAAATAGAACACGTCCTTGTGCGTCACTGTTAGTGGTTACAACACCAGATCATTCTGTTGCACAAATCACACACACACACATTTTCAGAACCGCCTGTCCCATACGGGGTCACGGGGAACCGGAGCCTACCCGGCAACACAGGGCGTAAGGCCGGAGGGGGAAGGGGACACACCCAGGACGGGACGCCAGTGCTTCGCAAGGCACCCCAAGCGGGACTCGAACCCCAGACCCACTGGAGAGCAGCACCCGGTCCAACCCACTGCGCCACCGCGCCCCCTCTGTTGCACAAATGATTCAGCAAAATAGTAAGAATATTATATTGTAAAAAAACAATACAGGCAATCAATAATACATAGAGCAGTCAGCAAACTTAAGTCAACAGCTTTCATAAATTGAAGTTCATGAACTACGGGTAATTTTACACGGTGCTGTTTGGTCGAGGAGGCATGCTGTGCAGCAATGATCAGGTCTGTCAGCAGCATGTATGGAGATGAGCTGACCATCCTTTTTCCTCTGTCTGTTGTGGCTTAAGTTTGTAGCTCTTACACAAGGTTGTCAAGACGAAGGCTGATGGAGTTATTTAATAGGCTTATTAATATGTACTAGTAGTTGAATGCAAAGGTTGCTGCTTTGAGGGTACTTAGCCAAAATTGCTCTAGTAAAATTTTGTTGTTGTATAAATGGGTAAATAGTTGTAGGCTGCTTTGGAGAAAAGTGTCACATAAATGAATAAATGTAAATGTAGTTATGTGGCATTTTAAGACGAGATACGGATTAACACACATCTCAGTTGTGCTCAGGCAGGACAATCCACATGCTGGATAGTTCCTTGGTGATGAAGGAAGCACGGTATCGGGCAAAGGAGCAATTTTTGGGTGCATTGCTTAGGAACACTTGCTCTTTCATTCATTCGTGCCAGACATATTCAAAAAAAGGAGGACAGGCAGATTGAATTGGAAGACAAGGTGCCACTATTATTCCCCACCTCTAACTCCAAATTACTTGCCATGTTTAAAGGATCCTTCGCAGTCACACAGTGAGTAAGGGATGTAGATTATGAGGTCAATAAGAATGACAGGGTAATAGTTGGATCATCTCACTTCGTTAAAAAAATCAGTATAGCTAAATTCACACATTCCTTGCAATGCCTAACTTGGACAAAGTCGAACATGGAATACTGGCTTTCCTCTCAGCACAAGCATGATTTAGTGACATTCTGGAATAAGCAAAAAGAGAATTCTGGTGTGTTAAGTCTCGCATTTTATTTAGATTTCTAAAACACTTGCATCTGCACTGGACTATGCATCTTGTTTAATATGGTTTAAATCTCAACGTAGCTGCAAAAATTGGCAGGTGGGAGAAGTCATGACCACGCATGTCTTATCCTCTACCTCCCCACCACAACCCCACATTATTGAAAGGTTACACGCTAAATCTCAGTGTCAATTTTTTCTCTGTCAAACACATTTCAGTTAAAGAAACCAAAGTGACATGGCTGAAGAACTTCATGAAACCAACTTGTCTTTCTACCTGGTTTGGAGCATTACATTTCTGTCACATAACATCAGCATTGACACTGCAACAGACATTAACATCTTTTTAGGTATACTGTACATAATTTTTCCTGATACTGTGAACCCCATTATTTGAGCCTGGACCAAGGAAATAAGGAATGTCGTTCTAAAAATGTTCAAGGTGAGGTCACATAAAATTAAAAATATAAATGTGTCAGTACACACACACATTTTCTGAACCGCTTATCCCATACGGGGTTGCGGGGAACCGGAGCCTACCCAGCAACACAGGGCGTAAGGCCGGAGGGGGAGGGGACACACCCAGGACGGGACACCAGTCTGTCGCAAGGCACCCCAAGCGGGGCTTGAACCCCAGACGCACTGGAGAGCGGGACCTGGTCCAACCCACTGCACCACTGCACCCCCCCCATGTGTCAGCAGTGAAAGTTTAATCTTGGGGCATCAGCAACTTTTCCGTATAAAAAGCTTCAACTGATAACACACACACACACACACACACACACACACTGTCTGTCCCATACGGGGAGCCGGAGCCTAACCCGGAAACACAGGGCGTAAGGCTAGAGGGGGAGAGGACACACCCAGGACGGGACACCAGTCTGTCGCAAGGCACCCCAAGCGGGACTCAAACCCCAGACCCACTGGAGAGCACATCCCACTCCAACCCACTGCCCCACTGCACCACTGCACCACCACACCACTGCACCCCCTCTTCAACTGATTACACAATGAATATAATGTTTCAGCACAGCTTAAAATTCAGTAGGAGCTGAGAATGAAATTAGTCAGATTTGCACAGCATATTAAATGAATTCATTCTTTTAAAATAGCTGGTCATTTGAAACATGCAGTATAAAGAAAAAACACGAATATTAATAAAAAAACATGAATTTTCAGGAGGAAAACATTTTCTAATGCTCAGTGTGCATTATTTTGTGGTCATATGTTAGAAAACTGTGACAAAATTAGCAAGAGTAGAAACTCACTTGCATTAAATCAAAGCCTTTACATTTGTACAAGTTTTATTTGGGTGGCACATCGAGTAGTGTTGCTGTCTCACAGGGCCTCGGTGGTGTGAGTGGACGTGGGTTCGATCCCTGCTCAGTCTGTGTGGAGTTTGCATGTTCGCCCTGTCTGCGTGGGTTTCCTCCTATTGTCCAAAGACATGCTGTTCAGGTTCCCCATAGTGTGTGGGTAACACAGAGAGAGTATGTTCCACTGGTGTATGGAGGAGTGACCCATTGTTAGTATTGTAGCTAGCAGTGTAAGTCACCTTGGTGTGTGGACTGCTGATAACACTACATAGAGTTCATTGGAAGTCACTTTGGAGAAAAGCATCTGCTAAATAAATGTAATGTATTACAATATGGCTTTGGCTTTAATTTCAGCTGTAGGCCTAAGTCTGAATAACACCTGTATTTTGCAAGGTGAACCATCAGAAGAAACATCTCTTGTGAAAAGTCAAAAGTTTCAACTCAAGATTAATTTTCTTTCAAGCTAAAGTACCATCTTCTGGTGAAAGAGTCTGAAGAAAAAAGATATTTTTTATAACACAAACATATTTTTAGCTAGTTTTAAGAAGTTGTTCAAAGTCCATCATGTAAACTTTAAAATGGCAGTTTATTTTAATGTATCATATAACAACGAAGTCTGAAACCATTGCTCAACTTCCAAGCATGCAGGGCCTTTCTGAGAGCAAAACTGTCCGCTGTCGATAAATAGGATGATGGTCCTGTGTTTCTGTCTGAAGGCCCTCTTCTAGGGACTACCACAGGTAATAAAAAGGGTAATCTTAGGGACTCAATGCACAGCACACAACAGGTACGTAATGAGGACCAGTGATAAACAAGGATGTGTCCTAATTACTTCTTGCACCACTGTTAACACAATTAGGCTGCAACTTTTAAATGACCAACAGAAGGAGAAACAACACTCATGGGCAATCTTTGAGGGCAGAGAGCTACTTCCATCAAAATACTTGAGTCTAATTTTTCAAAACCCTTATACATTAATCAGGGAACACTTGTTGAAGAGAGTGCCAACTTGGGAAAAAGGAAACAACCCAGGAAATCAGGACAATACACACAGAAACATAGATCAGGTTCTTCTTTTCATGCAGCTCTAAGTGTGATCAGTGCTGAGTAACTTTATGGCTTTTAACAGTGTCAAGTTGTGTACAGACTAATACCAAAGAGATTTTACTGTGTAAAATTGCTGCCAATTGTTACAACAAGTGGCAAATTTCCAAAGATATAAATATTTCCCAGTCTACCGCTTTCAGCTGTATTTTCTTCACTTTTCCCTTCATTTTGCTCAATGTATTTTTGTTGTGTAACAAATGTCACCAGTGATTACAATGCTAGGTGGTTAATGTCAATAAAACAAAATAAAACATGAATGTAGTACCTGCTCCACACATGCCAATCAATAATGAAACAAAATCTCTGCGTGTTGCTAATATGACTCTCTCAACATTCAGCATTAAACAAAACCGGAGACAATGCCTTATTTTCACCTACTTTATACTTGTTGTAATCATAATGTATCTCAAAGTCCAAATAGGTATTACAATGAGCCTTTCAAAGTATACTTGTAGCTGCAAAAAAAATTTACAGAACTTAACCAGATCTTTAAATTAATTCATCTATCTGATGCTTTTCTCCAAAGTATAAGCTGGTGGGAGGCAGCACACGGGCAGAGATGGAGTTGTATTGATGGAAAGCTCTTCAAATCCCCCTGCCTCAGACTAATTAATGACAATCAGCTGCAGCCACTTGAGTGAACTTCATGATGGACATTGAAGCAGCTGGTCTGAAAACTGTTGGAGAGGACTGCTTGGGGAATGTTTTTTGGGCGCTTTTTCTTTTTTTTTTTTTTTTTTGCAGCTTCACATGAAAGGGCTCTTTTGGTTTAACTAAATCTGTTGTAACTTTTAGACACATGGGGGCAGTTGATAATGTAGTGGAAAATGCTGCTGTCTTTGGCTATAAAGGTTGCAAATTCAAATCCTGTGTACGGGTGTAGTATAGCTGAGCAAGGTACTTACCCTCCATTGCTCTTGTAAACATTACCCAACTGTATAAGTGGGTAAATAAGTTTAAGTAGCTTAACATTGTAACTTGCTTTGAGGTAAAGTGTGAGAGCGTAATAAAAGGAGAGGGTATTACAGCAATTAATTGCACCCAGCAGCATAGATGGATTATCTTAAACATGACTGGATTTAAACTTATTTTACATTGTAAGTAATTTATCTAGCAGTGTAAATCACCTTGGTGAATAAGGTGTGTGGACTGAAAACACAACATAGAGTTCATTGGAAGTCACTTTGGAAAAAAACATCTGCTAAATAAAAAGTGCAAATCTAGTGTCATAACGGGGGTCTGGAAAAAGCAACGGACACAGCTGCAGGCTCATTCATTTATCAAATGGACTAGGCACAAGAATGGTCCAGAGTTGTTCGGGGTCGATCGATCGGCAGATTGTTATGGCGAATAAAGGAGGCTGAACCCAAGTGCACAATCATTTATTCAGTACCAAAGGATTAGATGTGATCTCATGGTCAGGGACAGATCAAGGACAGATATATGGCTGGTCAATCGGTGAACTGAGCAGAGATGAGGATCTGAAGTCATGGTTGAGGGACAAGGCGGGTGGTCGTTACCAAAAAGACATGGAACGGAACTGGGGAATGATGATAAACAGGAGTTGGAAAAGGTGAGGTAGGTTAGAAAGGACAGTGGGAACAGTTGTCTCAAATAATATGCTGCACCTGGGAAGTGGTAGAATGGGGGTTTTTGTAGACTAGTGCTCCAGTTGAAGTCAGGTGCTTAATTGAAGCCTATCCTGTGGATGCATGGGTCAGAGAATTGTGTGTATATTTCGCCCAAGGTAAGCATCATATCCACTGTTGTGGCTTCTCTGTACAATAACTATGAAGTAACCGGCTGATGTCCTGTTGGAGCTAATCTACTTGTCCATTCACCTGGGGATGATACCCCGATGTTCGGCTCACATTCACTCCCAACTTCCGCCAGAAGGCTTTCCACAGCCGGGAGCTGAATTGAGGTCCTCGGTCAGTCACGATGTCCTCTGGTAAGCCGAAGAGGCGAAACACGTGGAGGAAGAGGAGCTCGGCTGTTTCCAAGGCTGTAGGGAGCTTGGGGAGAGGTACCAGATGGCAGGCCTTGGAGAGCCTATCGATGATGGTCAGTATAGTGGTCTTACCTTCGGAACTGGGGAGATATTCGAGGAAGTCCAGGGTGATGTGGGACCACGGGTGATTAGGCACCGGCAGGGGCTCCAGGAGTCCCCCGGGCTTCTGAGTCGACGGTTTGACTTGGGTGCAGATCCTGCAAGCCTGAATGAAGTCTTGCACATCCTCTGGTAGGGATGGTCACCAAAAGTGTTTCTGCAGGAGAGTCTGGGTTTTGCTGAACCCTGGGTGCCCAGCCGCAGGATGATTGAGGGCCCACTGCAGAATGGTGAGGCGCACGCTGGTGGGAACATATTGTTTTCCGGCGGGCTTACCCAGCAGTACGGGTTCGGCTGCCTGGGCTTGGGCGAGGTCTTTGTGGAAGTCCCATTGCACAAGTGCTACGATGCAGGTCCTAGGTAGGATGAACTCTGGGGTTCATTTGGTTGACTCTTGCTCATGCATTCGTGACAGGGCATCCGTCTTGGTGTTCTTACTGCCGGGCCTGTAGGTCACAATGAAATTAAAACGAGTCAAGAAGAGGGCCCACCTGGCTTGTTGGGGGTTCAAATGTCGGGCAGTTTGTAAATATTCCAAGTTCTTGTGGTTAGTGAAGACGACAAAGGGGTGTCTGGCCCCCTTAACCCAGTGCCTCCACTCTTCCAGGGCAAGTTTGACCGCCAGAAGCTCCCGGTTTCCGATGTCGTAGTTATGCTAGGCCTGGGACAATTTTTGGGAAAAGAAGGCACAGGGGAAACAACTTGGCTGGGGCCCCTTGGCGTTGAGAGAGCATGGCTCCTACTCCCGTTTTGGAGGCATCGACCTCTGTGACAAACTGCACCTCTGGATTTGGGTGATAGAGGATGGGGGCTGATGTAAATCAGTGTTTCAGGGTGTTGAAGGCTCGTTAAGCCTTCTCTGTCCAGGGGAGCCAAACCTTCTTGCTGGCGGCCAATGCAGTTAAAGGGGTGGCAACAGTACTGAAGCCTCTTATAAAGCGGCGTTAAAAGTTGGCAAATCCCAGGAACCGTTGTAGAGCCTTCACGGTCAGAGGATGAGGCCACTGGAGGACGGTTCTTACCTTGCCTGAGTCTATGGCAAGTCTGTCGCTGCTGAGCACGAATCCCAGGAACGAGACTTGTGTCTGATGGAACTGGCACTTTTCCTCTTTAACGAAGAGGCGATGTTGAAGCAACCGACATAGGACTTGCCGCACGTGTGACACATGCTGTTCCATGGATTGGGAATAGATCAGAATATCATCTTGGTAGACCAGAACACCATGATTCACCAGGTCTCTTAGGAGATGGTTAACAAAGGCCTGAAACACACTGGGCGCATTAGAAAGACCGAAAGGCATAACCAAGTGACCAAGGGCGGTACTGAAGGCAGGCTTCCACTCGTCACCCTCTCGGATCCTGATTAAGTTATAAACACTTCGAAGGTCCAACTTCGTGAATCATTTGGCACAGTGGACGTGTTCTAGAGCGGCTGTGATTAGAGACAATGGGTGAGGGTACCGGACAGTTATACGGTTCAACCCCCTATAGTCTATACAGGGATGGAGGCCACCACCTTTCTTCTCAACAAAAAAGAACCCAGCTGCAGCAGGAGAGGTGGACGGACGCATTATACCTGCGGCCAGTGCCTCGGTTATGTATTGCTGCATGGCCTCTTGTTCAGGCAGAGGCAGGGGGTAGACCCGGCCTTGGGGGGGGAGGGGGGGGGGGGTGTAGTCCCTGGGAGTAGGTCAATGGCACAGTCCCAGGGTCGGTGCGGATGTAGTGCGGCAGTAGTACGGAGGCCTGCTCCTTCCTAAAGACCTCCACCAGGTCTTGATATTCCCTCGGGACGTTCACCTGCTGGGGAGAGTTTGAACACTCGTCAGAGGTGGCTCTGCATGGCAACCACAAACTGTTCTCATCACACTGAGGTCCCCAAGCCACCAGTTCCCCTGTGCTCCATCGGAAGATGGGGTCATGCAGGGTGAGCCATGGAAAACTGAGAATTACTGGTATCTCGGGCAAAGCGATGAGGTAGAACTGCAGATTTTCTTTGTGGCAGGCCTCCACCTCCAAGTGCAAGGGCTCGGTCCAGGTATTGACGAACCCTTGTCCCAGTGGCTGCCCATTGAGCATGCTGACTCTCAGCCGGACATTCCACCAGCGCCGGGGAATGCTGTTTTTATTCACAAAGCCTGCGTCCATGAAACAGCCCTCAGCTCCCAAATCAACGAGGGCGTGTGTCGTAACAGTGCGTTCCCCCCAGGACAAGACTATGGGAACTGTGAGACAGTTACACCGCAATGTCCTATTCACCTTAGGCTCTGAGCGGGCAGGACAGTCGGCACAGAAATGTCTGGAGCTCCTACAATAGAGACATAAATGGTCCCGGAGTCTGCGCTGTCATTCTTCAGGAGTGATTTGGCCGTGTCTGACCTGCATGGGCTCCGACTCGGCTCGGTTAGTGGAGGACCCTTCCATGGCCGGCTTTGGACGAGGGCTTCGATCCTGTGTGAGATTGTCCAGCATCGCCACCGTCTTGATATAGCGATCAAGCATCCAGTTTTCTCCGCGAAAGGCCAGCTCCCTTTTCAACCCGTGGTTCAAGCCATGATAGAACTGGGCTAATAGAGCGGTTTTGCTTCAGCCGCTCCACTCAACCAGGGTCCGGAATTCGACGGCATAATTAGCAACACAGCGGTCGCCTTGACTGTGCTCTATGAGGTGTTCACTGGCGACCTGGTCTGTGTTAGGAAGCCCAAACACCACTTGGAAGCACGCCTTGAAATCCTGGTAGGAGCCCTTGGAACAGCTCCCCCATGCGCAGTGACCCGATCCAGAACTCAGCCAGTCAGGAGAGAGATCAGGTAAGTAATCCGGTTCTGGTCAGAGTGATAAACCTGTGGCAGACTGACGAAGATGAGTTCACACTGCATAAGGAACCCAGAACAACAAGACGGGGTGCCATCATACCTTACCGGAGTTGCCAGCCGCGGATTTTGTTCTGGAAGCTGGGGGGGCGGCGAGGCATACGCCGTAGGGGTGTGGTTGTTCCAGGCCAGTTCTGGTAGCATCAGTATCCCCCATTCGTGTAAAGCGCTTACCAGATCCTGAAAGGCTTCCTTCAGGCGGTTTAATGTCTGATCGTGTGTTACCAGCAATGCCCCCTGGGAGGCAAGTGCATGCTGGAAGCACTCTTGCTCCACTGGGTCCGAGGCTGGGAACCTTCTGTTATGTTTTCCTCTCGGAACTCAGACGCCGGACCCAAGTGTGGGGCTCACAATGTTTTATTAAGGAAAATCCAAAACTCGTCAATAAACAGGCAGGGGTCACCAAGGCACAAATGTAGGCAAAAGGAGATGTTCTGCATTCACTTTCTTGAATCAGTTCAGTCTACTGTTTTGCTGTGGATGGCCCTGGATCGTTTCTATGCCATCTGCACTCCACTCCATTACAATGAACACATGAGATTCTCTGCATTCCTGAAATTTGTAATTATACCGATGCTCAGAAATGCAGTTTTCATTTCAGCAATAGTTGGCCTGGCTCGATCTTTGTCATACTGCCAGTCCAATGAGATTAAGCACTACTTCTGTGAACACATGGCACTGGTCACCCTTGCATGTGGTCCCATATATGCTAACAGTGTTGTAGGACTATGTGGTGTTTTTTTCATCTCAACAGCTGATATCCTTTTAATTGCTCTTTCATATGTTAGAATATTTGTCTCTCTGTTTAAATCAGGCAGATCTAGTCAAAAAGCATTCAGTACATGCATCAACTCATCTCCATACACATGCTGCATGTCAGCAGCATGTGTATGGAGATGAGTTGAGCATCTGTTTATCCTGTGTGTGCTTGTGGCTTAAGTGTGTAGCTTTTATACAAGGTTGTTGAGAGGAAGGCTGATGGACTTGTTGAAAGTTGAACTGGAATATTTTCTTTCCTCTCAGCACAAGCATGATTTACTGACATTCCGTAAGAAGGAAAAAGAGAATGCTAGAGTATTAAGTTTGGCATTTTACTTAGTTTTATAAAACAGTTTCATATGCACTGGACTATGCAGCATGTTTAATGTGGTTTAACTCTCAATGTTGGTGTAACAATAGGCAGGTGGGAGAAGTCATGACCACGCATGTCTTATCCCCTAACCCCCTGACAACCACACATATTTGAAAAGTTACACCCTAAACCTCTGTGTCATATTTTTCTCTGTCAAACACATTTCAGGTCAAGAAACCAAAGTGACATGGCTGAAAAACTTCATCCAACCAACTTGTCCCATACACCAGGTTTATTTTTGTAGGATTTCCAGAACTCTACAAGTACAGGCGGTTGCTTTTCTTACCATTTTCTTCATTTTTTTGCCCTAGTATATATATGGTAATAATATTATATATAAGGGGGTTTTTTTTCAAAAACCCCTTACGAAGAAAATAAAATCAAGGCTTCCCTTTACCCCGCCCGGTATGGGGTCACCTGGGCCCCACCCTGAAGCCAGGCCTGGGGGTGGGAGGGGTGGCGCCTGGTGGCCAGGTCTATGCCCATGGGGCCTGGCCGGGCTCAGCCCGAAGCCATGACGTGGAGCTGCTCTTCAGTGGGCTCACCACCTGCCGGAGAGACCGTAAGGGGTGGGTGCATTGTGATTTGGGCGGTGGTCGGGGCCGAGTGCCCAGCCGACCCAAACCTCGAGCGCCAACTCTGGCTTTTGGGACTTGGAATGTCACCTCACTGGCGGGGAAGGAGCCTGAGCTAGTGCACGAGGTTGAGAGATACCGTCTAGATATAGCCGGGCTCACTTCCACTCACAGCTTGGGTTCTGGAACCACTCTTTTCGACCAAGGGTGGACTCTCCACTATTCTGGCGTTGCCCAGGGTGAGAGGCGGCGGGCAGCTGTGGGCTTATTAATAGCCCCCCAGTTCAGCCGCCATGTGTTGGAGTCTACCCCGGTGAAGGAGAGGGTCATCTCCCTGCGCCTTCGGGTCAGGGGACAGTCTCTCACTGTTGTTTGTGCTTATGTGCCTAGTGGCAGTGTAGAGTAACCGGCCTTCTTGGAGTCCCTGGAGGGCGTGCTGGAAAGCGCTCCCACTGGGGACCCTGTCGTTCTACTGGGGGACTTTAACGTCCACGTCAGTAGCGACAGTGGCACCTGGAGGGGCGTGATTGGGAGGAACGGCCTCCCTGATCTGAACCCGAGCTGTGAGTTGTTATTGGATTTCTATGCTAGTCACGGTTTAGCCATAACGAACACCATGTTCATGCATAAGGGTGTCCATCAGTGCATTTGGCACCAGGAGACCCTAGGTCGGAGGTCGATGATCGACTTTGTAGTCGTTTCTTCTGATCTTCGGTCATATATCTTGGACACTCGAGTGAAGAGAGGGGCTGAGCTGTCAACTGATCACCACCTGGTGGTGAGTTGGATTCGATGGTGGGGGAAACAGCTGGACAGACCTGGCAGTCCCAAACACATAGTGAGGGTCTGTTGGGAACGTTTGGCGGAGGCCCCTGTCAGAGAGGTCTTCAACTCCCACCTCCGACAGAGCTTCAACCAGGTCCCGAGAGAGACTGGGGACATTGAGTCTGAATGGACTATGTTCCACGCCTCCATTGTCGGGGCGGCAGTTCGGAGCTGCGGCCATAAGGTCTCCGGCGCCTGTCGCGGCGGGAATCCCCGAACACGGTGGTGGACAGCGGAGGTAAGGGATGGCGTCAAGCTGAAGAAGGAGTTCTATCGGGCCTGGCTGGCTCATGGGACTCCTGAAGCAGCTGACGGGTATTGACAGGCCAAACGGAGCGTGGCTCTGGCAGTCGCCGCGGCAAAAACTCGGGCTTGGGAGGAGATCGGCAATGCCATGGAGGAAGACTTTCGGTCGGCCTCAGAGAGATTCTGGCAAACCGTCCGGCGACTCAGAGGGGGGAAGCGGTGTTCCACAAACACTGTTTACAGTGGAAGTGGTGCGCTGCTGACCGCAGCTGAGGATGTCCTCGGGCGGTGGAAGGAGTACTTTGAGGATCTCCTCAATCCCTCCGACACGCCTTCCGTAGAGGAAGCTGAGACTGGGGACTTGGAGGGGGACTCGTCCATTACCCTGGCTGAAGTTGCTGAGGTAGTCAAAAAACTCCTTGGTGGCAAGGCTCCGGGGTGGATGAGATCCGCCCCGAGTTTCTCAAGTCTCTGGATGTTGTGGGGCTGTCTTGGCTGACACGCCTCTGCAGCATCGCGTGGAGTTCGGGAACGGTGCCTCTGGACTGGCAGACCGGGGTGGTGGTCCCTCTTTTCAAGAAGGGGGACCGGAGGTTGTGTTCCAACTACAGGGGGATCACACTCCTTAGCCTCCCTGGGAAAGTCTATGCCGGGGGTACTGGAAAGGAGAATCCGACCGATAGTCGAACCTCGGATCCAGGAGGAGCAATGCGGTTTTCGCCCTGGCCGTGGAACACTGGACCAGCTCTATACCCTCACTAGGGTGCTGGAGGGTTCGTGGGAGTTTGCCCAACCAGTCCATATGTGTTTTGTGGACCTGGAGAAGGCATTCGACCGTGTCCCTCGTGGCATCCTATGGGAGGTACTTCGGGATTATGGGGTTCGGGGCTCGTTGCTACGGGCTGTTCGTTCCCTGTATGACCGGAGCAGGAGCTTGGTTCGCATTGCCGGCAGTAAGTCAGACCTGTTCCCGGTGCATGTTGGACTCCGCCAGGGCTGCCCTTTGTCACCGATTCTGCTCATTATCTTCATGGACAGAATGTCTAGGCGCAGCCAGGGAACGGAGGGTGTCTGTTTTGGTGGCCGCGAGATCTCGTCTCTGCTTTTTGCGGACGATGTGGTCCTGTTGGCTTCATCAAGTCAAGACTTGCAGCGTGCACTGGGGAGGTTTGCAGCCGAGTGCGAAGCGGCGGGGATGAGAATCAGCACCTCCAAATCCGAGGCCATGGTTCTCAGTCGGAAAAAGGTGGATTGCCCCCTCCGGGTTAGGGGGGAGTTGCTCCCTCAAGTGGAGGAGTTTAAGTATCTCGGGGTCTTGTTCACGAGTGAGGGAAAAATGGAGCGGCAGGTTGACGGACGGATCGGTGCGGCGTCTGCAGTAATGCGATCATTGTACCGGTCTGTTGTGGTGAAGAGGGAGCTGAGTCGTAAGGCAAAGCTCTCAATTTACCGGTCGATCTACGTTCCTACCCTCACCTATGGTCATGAACTCTGGATCATGACCGACAGAATGAGATCGCGGATACAAGCGGCAGAAATGAGTTTCCTCCGCAGAGTGGCTGGGCGCACCCTTAGGGATAGGGTGAGGAATTCAGTCACTCGGGAGGAGCTCGGAGTAGAGCCGTTGCTCCTCCGCATCGAGAGGAGCCAGTTGAGGTGACTCGGGCATCTGTTCCGGATGCCTCCTGGATGCCTCCCTGGTGAGGTGTTCCAGGCTTGTCCCACTGGGAGGAGGCCTCGGGGCAGACCCAGGACACGTTGGAGAGACTATGTCTCCCGGCTGGCCCGGGAACGCCTTGGGGTTTCCCCAGAGGAACTGGAGGAGGTGTGCGGGGAGAGGGAAGTCTGGAGGACTCTGCTCGGACTGCTGCCCCCGCGACCCGCCCCCGGATAAAAGCGGAGGAAGAAGAAGAAGAATATTATATATATATTAGAATATTTATAAATATAATAGAAATATTCTGGCTTTATTTGGCAATTTATTAATAGTGATTGTGATTAAAAAGTCAGAATTTGCACAGTCCAATCTATTTCTTTCCGTACTTACATATATATCATCTTTGGCCGTTGTGAACATAGTTGTCCCTGCAGTGATTGTGCCAAATATGCTTTTAGGTTTTCAGTTTGACTGGGATGAAATCTCCCATGGAAGGGTCCATAACTCCAGTGTTTCTCACTCACTTTTTTCCTCCGCGGAGTCCACCGTCCTCCTGCTTATGGCCATTGGTGGCCATTTTCAATCCATTGTGCTATGTGGAAATTGTGAACACCGCTGCACTTAATGTCTGTAGCCCTGAACTTGATAAGGAGCAGCTTGTTCATGTCCATCTTAGTGGTTTTTGCCTGCTCTTTTGCATTCTGCAGGTCAAACATCATCAGGCCCAGCTACTGCGACCACATGGCCCTTGTTAGGCTGGCATGTGGAAATAAGGATAAGAATGACAACATAGGCCTGGCAGTGATTGTTGTTTTTGTTGGCATTGACATTTCCATCATTGCCTTCTCATACATGCGGATTTTCAGCGTTGTTCTGCATGCTGCGGAAGGGGAGGACAGCTGGAAAGCATTCCACACCTGCAGTACTCACCTGATTGTTATGATGGCCTTTTACCTGTACATTTCTGTCACAAAGCATCAGCATTGATAGTGCAACGGACATTAACACCTTTTTAGGTATGCTGTACATAATTTTTCCTGCTACTGTAAACCCCATTATTTATGGAGTCCGGACCAAGGAAATAAGGAATGCCATTCTAAAAATGTTCAAGGTGAGGTCAAATAAAGGGATAAATTTAAATGTGTCAGCAGTGAAAGCTTAATCTACTGTACTTTATTTTGTACAGTAAAATAGTGTAATCGATACCACCCACCGATTCAGATATTAGTTTCAGTTTCTTTTGTTGCCTGCATTCAAAATATTTGTATGACATTACAAGTACACACACACACACTCAATCTGAACCGCTTATCTCATACGAGGTCAGAAGGCTGGAGGGAGAGGGGACGTACCCAGGACGGGACGCCAGTCCATCATAAGGCACCCCAAGCGGGACTCAAACCCCAGACCCACAGGAGAGAAGGTCCAGTTTCAAACCACTGCACCACTGCACTCCCCAACAAAAACTGTATGCCATTAATTTTAAAAATAAACTGATAAGAAACTGAAACATAATTGAATTATGCTTTAGTCCCCCTTTTCAGTTTCCTATGTCAAATAAAGTATACCTTTTTTAAAAAAAAAAAAAAATTAGGTTTCCCAAATAAGTAAATTTGGGTCTCTGTCTGTTGACTCTCACGTACACACACACACACACACACACATTTTTTGAACCGCTTGTCCCATACAGGGTCGCAGGGGAACTGGAGCCTAACCCGGTAACACGGGGCGTAAGGCTGGAGGGGGAGGGAACACACCCAGGACAGGACGCCAGTCCGCCGCAAGGCACCCCAAGAGGGACTCAAACCCCAGACCCACCAGAGAGCAGGACCCGGTCCAACCCACTGCATCACCGCACCCATAAAGTCACATCAAAATAGTTTTCGGATGAAGAGCATCTGTAGAAGTTTGACAAAAGGTTCAGCTTGGCTGTGGTATGCTGTACCAGTGTAAACTCATATCACAGTTCCGTCACTGACATCAAGCATTGTACCAATACTGCCTGGAGTTGAACCTCCTTCGCCTTACAGTGCATACACTGACTTTAGCTGAAGCCCTATCCAAGACAATTACTGTCACACGGAACTGAGAACACAGGAATAGCTAGTCCCAAGTGCAGGATCGTTTGTCAGGAACCAAAGCAGGGTAGGTTTCAACATGTACGTAATGAGGACCAGTGATAAACAAGGATGTGTCCTAATCACTTCCTGCACCACTGTTAACACAATTAGGCTGCAACTTCTAAATGACCAGCAGAAGGAAAAACAACACTCATGGGTAATCCTTGGAAGCAGGAAACTAGTTCCATCAAAACACCTGAGCCTAATTTTCTAAAACCCTTATACATTAATCAGGGAACACTTGTTCAAGAGAATGTTGACTTGGGGAAAGGAAACACAAAAAATCAGGACAATATATAAAGAAACACAAAGGAAGTTAGTCTTTGTGCTCAGCTGTCAGTGTGGTTGGTATTGAGTAACCTTATGGCTTTCAACTGGGTTATAAGCGTTGTGTGACATTAATACTAGAGAGACTATACTACACTGCTGTTTGTTGTTATAACCAGTTAAGTGGCAAATTTCCAATGATACAAATATTTCCCAATTTACGTCTTTCAGTTGTATTTTTTTCACTTTTCTCTACATTTTCTTCAATGCATTTTTGATGTGGAACAAATGCCACTAGTGATTACAATGCTAGGTAGTTGATGCCAATAAAACACACTAAAATAAAATAGGAATATAGGACTTGTTCTGCATGTGTCGATCAATAAAGAGACAAAAAAACTGCATGTTTGTAAGATGAACTGGAGATGCCTTTTTATTTTCAGCTATCTTATACTTGTTTCAATCTTAATACATCTCATAGTCCATGTACATATTACAATAAAGCTTACAAAGTATGTCTGTAGCTACAAAAGAATTTTACAGAACATAACCTGATCTTTGAATGAATTCATGTAGCTGATGCAATTTAGGGTAGGGTGCCTTGCTCAAGGGTACTACAGTAGTAGGAGACATTCAATCCAGCAACCGTGAATCCAAAGGCAGCAGCTCTAACCACTACACTACCAGATGCCTCTATTAAATAACCAACTGAACATTTTTTTTCTGTTAGCTGCTTTTTTGGTGGTCAATAAAGTGCAGTTATCTTTGTGACTCTGCCAAATGACATCAGTGTGCCTTTGGTGTCAGGAGACCTCACTAGATGGCGGAAGGCCCCTGTTTGTGTGGGTTCCATGTCTGAGCTCACGTCATTGTTATCTGAACTGTTACCTGATATATATTCCTTTATCATCATTTGGTCACGTTTGGTCAATGCCTTCCAGTTAGTGTTCTGATTGTCAAGCTTGTGGATCTTGTAATAAACGTCAACTATGTATTTATTTTGCTACTGCTTTGTAACAATTAAACTCTCATCAGTTCACACTGACCAGCTCTTCTTTCTGCTTTTCATTCCTTCGAAATTCTTTAACAACAATACAACATGTTTGTGTATATTTCTTCTTGCTGTCACATGGAGCTTCCGTGATGAAAATTCAACTTTTTCATGGATTGTTAAATTGTGTAAAGTGTTTGTTCCATTGCATTTGAATTTTTATATGTGTTAATGTCTCACATCACGGTACACCTAGCTCCCTTGGATTATTCGACTCCCTCTTCTCTAGTCTCCGGCCTGCGCCATCACGCCTCTTCAACTGATGTAGAAAGCTGTTGCACAAGTTGTGACTGACCTGCCAAAGACTTTCTGTATGTCTTTGTGACTTGCAGGATATACACACATACAGAATGTACCATAACGCAATACCTTTACCAAATATCATGTACACATGCAGTAAAACCTACCTCTACTTACTATGCTGGTAGCTATGCCACCATAACACATACACCTAACAAACATAAACTAACATTCAGTTGCCATGATTCTCCTCTTTAAGTCCTTGCTTGACAGTGAAAAGGGACTTTCTCTGGAGCTCAAGAGCCCAAGGGGGTTAAAACTGTCCTCGTTCTCCTCTCTTGTGCAGACTCTAATTCAGAGTTACAGAAAAAAAAAAGACTATTGAAACCAGATACCCCAAGTTACAGTTCTCTTATCTCAAGAACTAGTACATTTGTCACAGCCCCCAGACATTGGCTTCCTGCCGCCTACTGGTTACAATCACACACACACACACACATTTCCAGAACCGCTCGTCCCATCCGGGGTCACGGGGAGCCGGAGCCTACCCGACAACACAGGGCGTAAGGCCGGAGGGGGAGGGGACACACCCAGGACGGGACGCCAGTCCGTCGCAAGGTACCCCAAGCAGGACTCGAACCCCAGACCCACCGGACAGCAGGACTGCGGCCCAACCCACTGCGCCACCGCACCCCCTATTGGTTACAATCAAAAATGGTCAAAGGACCAGCACCCAATACCTGCAGAGCCTGGCCAATCCCTACACCTTACCAGAACTTCTGTGCTTCTCCACCTCTGGCCACTTGCTTGTCCAACTCATGAGGGATCCAAATCAAAGGCCTGTCAGACCTCAGTTTCATGAAATAAACTCCCTTGTTTGCTTTGATAACCATATCATATTCTTGCAGTGTATAATAATCTATCCTGAAGGCACTGCTTTCAAATGTCGCAGTTCAAACAAAAGACTGAACATAACACCAATAGCTGACCAACGCAAACTTGAAATATTTAAATTCATGTAAATTGGTCCATATATGAAGCAGTCAATGGTAATGCACTTTTGAGGGATAATTAGGTGTTGACCTTGCCTCAGAGAATTTAAAGGTCTTTGTTGTTAAATGCACTTTTGTACAGCCCAAATTCCAAAAAAAATTGGGACAGTAAGAAAAATGCTAAGGAAATCAAAACCGAGCGATTATTAACTTTACTTTGATTTGTAATCAAACAAAAGCGGTATAAAGACAAGGAATTTAACATATCAGCTGCATAGTGCTGTGAAGATATGCATTTCTTCTGAAATTGCCTGCAGCACGTTCCAAAAGAATTGGAACAGTCGAGTGTTTACCACTTTGTAACGTCACCATATCTTTTAACAACACTTAGGTATTTGGGCAAGTTAAGCAAGCATCATTTTCCCCCTTTCATCCATTATGTAGGTCTTCGGTGAAGCAATGGTACAGGACTTTCTTTAGCGTATTTTGCGCTTCATAATTTGCTACACATTCCCAATCGGAGACAAGTCAGGAGTGCAGGCAGGCCAATCTAGTTACAGTACTCTGCTTAAGCAGTCATGCACTTGTAATCTGGGCAGAATGTCGGGACACCCCTGGATAAAATGGCTTCTGGGTGGCAGCATATGTTGTTCCACAATTTTGTTCATATCTCTCTGCATTAATGGTGCTCTCACAGATCTACAAGTCACCCATGCCATGGGCCACTGACAAATCCCCGTATCATGACAGGCACTGGCTTTTGGACCTGATGCTGATAACAGCTTGGATAACCCTTTTTTCTCTTTGGTCTGGAGAACATGATGGTTTTCTTTTCCAGAAACTATTTGAATTGTTCGCGCGTCAGACCACAAAATACAAGTGTCCTGTGCTGCGGTCCATCTCAGATGGCACTGAGCCCAGAGAGTTGAACTCTTGTTTACTCTTGTCTTTAGCTAGCACTCTACCAAGGGAATACAGAACTGTAGATTTAAGCAGCAGGAGGTTGGACTTGCTGGAATATCAGGTATGTCACTGTGAAGAGGGTTTTGGTTTTGGACTGCAGGAGCCACAGCTTTAAACACTGGAACCTGGAATGTAAAACACTTTTGCCATTTTTTTTATTTCTCTCTGTATGAAAAAGAAAATGCATATTGCTTTTCAAATGATTTTTTTCTTTTGAATTAAATATATAAAGATTGTGAAATCAAGTATAAAATAAATCCTGGGCTGCCTTTTCCAAATCATTAATGTTATCAATCAATAATTATTTCAAACATAATTATAACTTAGGTCAGTATATTTTTCACTTTTTATAGTGTTTAACATGTATGTATCATGTATATCGATGTTTGGGTACATGGTCCTTGAAAGTAGCGGAGAAAGTTCTGTTGTATACCTGTAGATAAAACCTGAATGTGCACAGCTGTTTGTGCTTTATGATTCACATTTTGAAATAATGCTTTTCTTCAATAGACGAAAAAAGTTACTGCTAGATACTAATTAATTTAAACATTTACTTTTTTCGCTTTCTCTAGGTTTTTTTCAAAGTGCCACGCTGTGCAGCAAGATGTCGGAATATGCAGCAAGAAATATCTCTCACACGGACTTCATATTAAGTGGCTTCTCTGGACCTAAAGAGTGGAAACAACTTCTCTTCATCCCATTTTTCCTCTTGTTTGTAATGTCAGTCACTGCAAACTCCATGATTATATTTATAATCTTATCGCACAGGGCTCTGCATTCTCCAATGTACCTGCTGATTTGTGTGATGGCTTTTGTTGATTTGGTTATACCAATATCCTTTGTTCCAAATATGCTTCTTAATCTCCTGTTTAACTGGAACCATATATCTCTGATGGGTTGCCTGGTTCAGATGTTCTGCATTCATTTCTTTACATCAGTGCAGACTACTATCTTGCTGTGGATGGCCCTGGATCGTTTCTATGCCATCTGCACTCCACTCCATTACAATGAACACATGAGATTCTCTGCATTCCTGAAATTTGTAATTATACCGATGCTCAGAAATGCGGTTTTCATTTCAGCAATAGTTGGCCTAGCTCGATCTTTGTCATATTGCCAGTCCAATGAGATTAAGCACTGCTTCTGTGAACACATGGCATTGGTCACCCTTGCATGTGGTCCCATATATGTTAACAGTGTTGTAGGACTATGTGGTGTTTTTTTCATCTCAACAGCTGATATCCTTTTAATTGCTCTTTCATATGTTAGAATATTTGTCTCTCTGTTTAAATCAGGCAGATCCAGTCAAAAAGCATTCAGTACATGCATCACTCATATTATTGTCATGTTTGTGGGTTTAATTATGGCCTTAACATCGTTTCTTTCCTACAGAATAAAGAATGACATGTCATCAAATAGTCATATGGCGATCAGTACAATGTATTTGCTTGTGCCTACCTGTTTAAATCCAATAATTTATGGTATCAGGACAAAAGAAATAAGACAGTAAGTAATAAAAGCAATTAGAAGCAAATGTGGACAAATGTCCACGTAGCACTGAAGTAAGACAGTTTAAATAAAAATTACTGATTTACAAACATGTATCTTAACTGTGTTTTTAAAATATTTTTCAAGAGACACGTTTGGTTTGCATACAAACTATTGCTAACTTCAAATTTTCTCAAGGGTGAAATTATTTTAAAATCATTTAGTTAAATTTTTGCAGAAGTCAATGGATCATAGCAATAAAGCAAGCTCTGATACATCCCGAAAAAAATAGTTTTGCCATTTTTGTCGTATTTTTGGGGACTTTTAATTTTTTCAAGAAGACAGAAAAAAAAACAACGTATCATTATGCATCACTGTTAATGGTAACAACGCCAGATCATTCTGCTGCACAATAGATTCAGCAAAATTGTAACAATATTAAATTGTAAAAAACAATACAGGCAATCAATAATACACAGAGCAGTCAGCAAACTTAAGTCCGTAGCTGTCATTAATTGAATTTCATGACTTAATACTATTTTTACTACATGACTTACATTGTGGGGGGTGTGGTGGTGCAGTGGGTTGGACCACAGTCCTGCTCTCCGGTGGGTCTGGGGTTTGAGTCCCGCTTTGGGTACCTTGCGACGGACTGGCGTCCCATCCTGGGTGTGTCCCCTCCCCCTCTGGCCTTATGCCCTGTGTTGCTGGGTAGGCTCCAGTTCCCTGCGACCCTGTATGGGACAAGCGGTTCTGAAAATGTGTGTGTGTGTGTATTTACATTGTAGGGGGGTGCGGTGGTGCAGTGGATTGGACCAGGTCCTGCTCTCCAGTGGGTCTGGGGTTCGAGTCCCGCTTGGGGTGCCTTGCGACGCACTGGCATCCTGTCCTGGGTGTGTCCCCTCCCCCTCCGGCCTTATGCCCTGTGTTGCCGGGTAGGCTCCGGTTCCCCGCGACCCTGTATGGGACAAGCAGTTCAGAAAATCTGTGTGTATTTACATTGTGCTGTCTGGTCTAGGAGGTATACTGTGCAGCAATGACCAGGTCTGTCAGCAGCATGTGTAGGGAGATGAGTTGAGCATCTGTTTATCCTGTGTGTGCTTGTGGCTTAAGTGTGTAGCTTTTATACAAGGTTGTTGAGAGGAAGGCTGATGGACTTGTTGAAAGTTGAACTGGAATATTTTCTTTCCTCTCAGCACAAGCATGATTTACTGACATTCCGTAAGAAGGAAAAAGAGAATGCTAGAGTATTAAGTTCGGCATTTTACTTAGTTTTATAAAACAGTTTCATATGCACTGGACTATGCAGCATGCTTAATATAGTTTAACTCTCAATGTTGGTGTAACAAAGGGCAGGTGGGAGAAGTCATGACCACGCATGTCTTATCCCCTAACCCCCTGACAACCACACATATTTGAAAAGTTACACCCTAAACCTCTGTGTCATATTTTTCTCTGTCAAACACATTTCAGGTCAAGAAACCAAAGTGACATGGCTGAAAAACTTCATCCAACCAACTTGTCCCATACACCAGGTTTATTTTTGTAGGATTTCCAGAACTCTACAAGTACAGGCGGTTGCTTTTCTTACCATTTTCTTCATTTTTTTGCCCTAGTATATATATATGGTAATATTATATATATATTACAATATTTATAAATATAATAGAAATATTCTGGCTTTATTTGGCAATTTATTAATAGTGATTGTGATTAAAAAGTCAGAATTTGCACAGTCCATTCTATTTCCTTCCGTACTTACATATATATCATCTTTGGCCGTTGTGAACATTGTTGTCCCTGCAGTGATTGTGCCAAATATGCTTTTAGGTTTTCAGTTTGACTGGGATGAAATCTCCCATGGAAGGGTCCTTAACTCCAATGTTTCTCACTCACTTTTTTCCTCCGCGGAGTCCACCGTCCTCCTGCTTATGGCCATTGGTGGCCATTTTCAATCCATTGTGCTATGTGGAAATTGTGAACACCGCTGCACTCAAAGTTTGTAGTCCTGATCTTAATAAGGAGCAGCTTGTCCATGTCCATCTTAGTGGCTTTGGCTGGCTCTTTGACATTTTGCGGGTGATGCATTTTTTGCCCTTAACAAAGGCTATTATCCAGCAGATGGCGAAGAACCTGCCGTATGTGCTCCGCATGCTCTGCTGCAGGAAGAATGGGAGTACACCAGTATGTCATCCTGGTACACAAGGACGCATTTGTTCAACAACCCAAAACATGGTTCATGAAAACTTGAAAAATGGAGGGAGCATTTGCCAGTCCGAACAGCATTACCAAATACTTGTAATGACCCAGTGCGGTGCTAAACGCCATCTTCCACTCGTTGCCCTCCTTAATATGTATCAGGTTATTTGCGCTGCATAGGTCCAACTTGGTGAAAACCCGTGCTCCATGAACCTGTTCCAGGGCCACTGTGGTCAGTGGCAAGAGATGAGGGTATTTTACCTGTATCTCATGGAAATCGTGACAGTCTATACAAGGACTATTGAACTCTGGTGCTTAATTGAAGCCAGGTGCTGCTGGTTGTGGTGTGGGCGTGGTAGTGACAGTATCATGTGTGGTCTGTGTTAATTTGCGTGACATAATATAGATGTGACTACCCACACTAGAAGAAACAGATAACTGAAATAATTCTGTTGTTGAAATACACACACACACACACACACACACACACACACACACACACATTTTCGGAACTGCTTGTCCCATACGGGGTCACGGGGAACCGGAGCCTACCCGGTAACACAGGGCGTAAGGCTGGAGGGGGAGGGGACACACCCAGGACGGGACGCCAGTCCGTCACAAGGCACCCCAAGCGGGACTCGAACCCCAGACCCACCGGAGTGCAGGACTGTGGTCCAACCCACTGCGCCACCGCACCCCCTTGTTGAAATACAAAACATGCAAATTTGGTTGTAAATTATTTGAGCTGCGTGAAGGTTCAGCCAGTTAATACATCGTTTATAACATGATGTATGTCAAATATGTCTATGATAGATATATATTTTCCAGAAGACTTATTCAGATCGATAAGCATTAACCTGAGCAAACCTTCATCTCGATGAGCAGCAGTTCTGCTCCAAGGGCCTCATATTGCTGAGTTTGTCACCTTGTGACATTAAGACTGTGAGTCTCAATATATTAAGTCTGGACTCCATTTATGAACAAGGTTCCCCGTGACCCCGTATGGGACAAGCGGTTCTGAAAGTGTGTGTGTGTGTGTGTGTGTGTATTTACTCTGAGTGTGGTGGCGTGGTGGCGCAGTGGGTTGGACCACAGTCCTGCTCCCCAGTGGATCTGGGGTTTGAGTCCCGCTTGGGGTGCCTTGTGATGGACTGGCGTCCCGTCCTGGGTGTGTCCCCTCTCCCTCTGGCCTTACGCCCTGTGTTACCGGGTAGGCTCCGTGACCCCCTATGGGACAAGCGGTTCTGAAAAGGTGTGTGTGTGTGTGTGTTTACTCTGAATTGAGGTTGTAGAAAGTACCTAGCTGTAAAAATGGATAAATACTGTATTATGTGGGTTGGACCGGGTCCTGCTCTTTGGTGGGTCTGAGGTTCGAGACCTGCTGGGGGTGCCTTGCGATGGACTGGCATCCTGTCCTGGTTGTGTCCCCTCCTCCAGCCTTTTGCTCTGGGTTAGGCTCTGGCTCCCCGTGACCCCATATGGAACAAGCGGTTCAGACAATGTGTGTGTGTACTGTATTATGTATTATACAAACCTAATATGGTTAGTCACAATGAAAAAGGTGTCACTATCACTGGGTGTTAATATGACAGATGAAAAATTCAAGGGATGCCATTCTGGGTTCACCTAGCTCCGTCAGTGCAGGGGAGCTCAGTAAACTCAAAGCACAATTCCCAGCCCTGTAAAGGGTTGAAAAGCTCATTTCATTTCACAGATTGTTGATCAGCCTTCTATTGAATCACCTCTAATTTGTGTTGCATAGTGATTCCTGTTCTTCTGTAATTACATTTCTTCAAGTCCAGTTCACCTGTGCGCTCCCATGAATCATCTCACAAGCCCTAGACTCTCCTTGTCACCAGATCTGTGTTCCCTCATCTGGCAAGTTGTCCAGCCTCATCCTGGTGTGAAAAGTGCATATATTGTCAATCCAGTGAAAGAGAAGGCCATAAAACTGAATAGAATTTATTTTCCCTTGTTGGTGTAGCTCTTGCTTCTCTCAGTTGTTGCTGTAGTTTGCAGTAATGCTGAGACCTGGAAGGGAAATCCATAAACATACACCAAAAGTCACTTTTGGAGTGGCTTAAAAAGCAACATGGGTAATGCAATGTGATGGCGTAGCCCCGTCAAAGGCCAGACTGCAATCCAGTTGAGAAATTACAGCACAAAAAGTATTGATTGGGTCAATCTTTCTGCGTTCAGTTGTGTATGTTTCACTTTGACATTACACACGCGCGCACACACACTATTTGAAAGCAATTGTCCCGAGTGGGGTTGCGGTGAGCCGGAGCTTAATGAGAGGACACACCCAGAATGGGATGCCAGCCCATCGCAAAGTACCCCATGGGGGACTAGAAGCCCAGACCTGCCAGAGTGGGACCCGACCAAGCCCATTGCACCACCGCGCCCCCTGACGTTAGAGACGACTTTCTTAAATACGACATTGTTCCATGCTGGTCTCGGCAAGCATTTTTTTTGCTTTCAGCAGTTATTTACAATGAGGTCAGTTTTTTAGTGTATTCTTAGAATTTTTACCTCCAGTAGTAATTACTAACCTCTGGTTTTAAAGGGGTTATTGACTTTTCTTGGCTCAATTGCAATTATTTATTTTGCCGACACTTTTCTCCAATTATTTATCCATTTATACGGCTAGACATTTTTTTTTTAAGCGGAACAATTTAGGGTAGGGTGCCTTGGTCAAGGGTACTACAGTAGTAGGTGACATTCAATCCAGCAACCGTGGATCCAAAGGCAGCAGATTTAACCACTACACTACGAGTTGCCTCTATTAAATAACCAACTGAACACTTTTTTCTGTTAGTTTCTTTTTTGGTGGTCATTAGAACGCAGCTATCTTTAGGACACTGCCAATGACATCAGTGTGCCTTTGGTATCAGGAGACCTCACTAGATGGCGGAAGGCCCCTGTTTGTGTGGGTTCCATGTCTGAGCTCACGTCATTGTTCATACACCTATTCTCTATTCCTTTATCATCATTTGGTCACGTTTGGTCAATGCCTTCCAGTTAGTGTTCTGATTGTCAAGCTTGTGGATCTTGTAATAAACGTCAACTATGTATTTATTTTTGCCACTGCTCTGTAACAGTTAAACTCTCATCAGTTCACACTAACCAAGCTCTTCATCCTGCTTTTCATTCCTTCGAAATTCTTTAACAACAATACAACATGTTTGTGTATATTTCTTCTTGCTGTCACATGGAGCTTCTGTGATGAAAATTCAACTTTTTCATGGATTGTTAAATTGTGTAAAGTGTTTGTTCCATTGCATTTGAATTTTTATATGTGTTAATGTCTCACATCACGGTACACCTAGCTCCCTTGGATTATTCGACTCCCTCTTCTCTAGTCTCCGGCCTGCGCCATCACGCCTCTTCAACTGATGTAGAAAGCTGTTGCACAAGTTGTGACTGACCTGCCAAAGACTTTCTGTATGTCTTTGTGACTTGCAGGATATACACACATACAGAATGTACCATAACGCAATACCTTTACCAAATATCATGCACACATGCAGTAAAACCTACCTCTGCTTACTATGCTGGTAGCTATGCCACCATAACATATACACCTAACAACCATAAACTAACATTCAGTTGCCATGACTCCCATTTTAAGTCCTTGCTTGACAGTGAGAAGGGACTTGCCCTGGAGCTCAAGAGCCCAAGGGGGTTAAAACTGTCCTCGTTCTCCTCTCTTGTGCAGACTCTAATTCAGAGTTACAGAAAAAAAAAAGACTATTGAAACCAGATACCCCAAGTTACAGTTCTCTTATCTCAAGAACTAGTACATTTGTCACAGCCCCCAGACATTGGCTTCCTGCCGCCTACTGGTTACAATCAAAAATGGTCAAAGGACCAGCACCCAATACCTGCAGAGCCTGGCCAATCCCTACACCTTACCAGAACTTCTGTGCTTCTCCACCTCTGGTCACTTGCTTGTCCAACTCATGAGGGATCCAAATCAAAGGCCTGTCAGACCTCAGTTTTATGAAATAAACTCCCTTGTTTGCTTTGATAACCATATCATATTCTTGAAGTGCATAATAATCTGTCCTGAAGGCACTGCTTTCACATGTCGCAGTTCAAACAAAAGACTGAACATAACACCAATAGCTGACCAACACAAACTTGAAATATTTAAATTCACGTAAATTGATGTATGAAACACACACACACACACACATTTCCAGAACCGCTCGTCCCATACGGGGTCACGGGGAACCGGAGCCTACCCGACAACACAGGGCGTAAGGCCGGAGGGGGAGGGGACACACGCAGGACGGGACGCCAGTCCGTCGCAAGGTACCCCAAGCAGGACTCGAACCCCAGACCCACCGGACAGCAGGACTGCGGCCCAACCCACTGCGCCACCGCACCCCCTATTGGTTACAATCAAAAATGGTCAAAGGACCAGCACCCAATACCTGCAGAGCCTGGCCAATCCCTACACCTTACCAGAACTTCTGTGCTTCTCCACCTCTGGCCACTTGCTTGTCCAACTCATGAGGGATCCAAATCAAAGGCCTGTCAGACCTCAGTTTCATGAAATAAACTCCCTTGTTTGCTTTGATAACCATATCATATTCTTGCAGTGTATAATAATCTATCCTGAAGGCACTGCTTTCAAATGTCGCAGTTCAAACAAAAGACTGAACATAACACCAATAGCTGACCAACGCAAACTTGAAATATTTAAATTCATGTAAATTGGTCCATATATGAAGCAGTCAATGGTAATGCACTTTTGAGGGATAATTAGGTGTTGACCTTGCCTCAGAGAATTTAAAGGTCTTTGTTGTTAAATGCACTTTTGTACAGCCCAAATTCCAAAAAAAATTGGGACAGTAAGAAAAATGCTAAGGAAATCAAAACCGAGCGATTATTAACTTTACTTTGATTTGTAATCAAACAAAAGCGGTATAAAGACAAGGAATTTAACATATCAGCTGCATAGTGCTGTGAAGATATGCATTTCTTCTGAAATTGCCTGCAGCACGTTCCAAAAGAATTGGAACAGTCGAGTGTTTACCACTTTGTAACGTCACCATATCTTTTAACAACACTTAGGTATTTGGGCAAGTTAAGCAAGCATCATTTTCCCCCTTTCATCCATTATGTAGGTCTTCGGTGAAGCAATGGTACAGGACTTTCTTTAGCGTATTTTGCGCTTCATAATTTGCTACACATTCCCAATCGGAGACAAGTCAGGAGTGCAGGCAGGCCAATCTAGTTACAGTACTCTGCTTAAGCAGTCATGCACTTGTAATCTGGGCAGAATGTCGGGACACCCCTGGATAAAATGGCTTCTGGGTGGCAGCATATGTTGTTCCACAATTTTGTTCATATCTCTCTGCATTAATGGTGCTCTCACAGATCTACAAGTCACCCATGCCATGGGCCACTGACAAATCCCCGTATCATGACAGGCACTGGCTTTTGGACCTGATGCTGATAACAGCTTGGATAACCCTTTTTTCTCTTTGGTCTGGAGAACATGATGGTTTTCTTTTCCAGAAACTATTTGAATTGTTCGCGCGTCAGACCACAAAATACAAGTGTCCTGTGCTGCGGTCCATCTCAGATGGCACTGAGCCCAGAGAGTTGAACTCTTGTTTACTCTTGTCTTTAGCTAGCACTCTACCAAGGGAATACAGAACTGTAGATTTAAGCAGCAGGAGGTTGGACTTGCTGGAATATCAGGTATGTCACTGTGAAGAGGGTTTTGGTTTTGGACTGCAGGAGCCACAGCTTTAAACACTGGAACCTGGAATGTAAAACACTTTTGCCATTTTTTTATTTCTCTCTGTATGAAAAAGAAAATGCATATTGCTTTTCAAATGATTTTTTTCTTTTGAATTAAATATATAAAGATTGTGAAATCAAGTATAAAATAAATCCTGGGCTGCCTTTTCCAAATCATTAATGTTATCAATCAATAATTATTTCAAACATAATTATAACTTAGGTCAGTATATTTTTCACTTTTTATAGGGTTTAATATGTATGTATCATGTAAATCGATGTTTGGGTACATGGCCCTTAAAAGTAGTGGAGAAAATTCTGTTGTATACCTGTAGATAAAGCTTGAACGTGCACAGCTGTTTGTGCTTTATGATTCACATTTTGAAATAATGCTTTTCTTCAATAGACGAAAAAAGTTACTGCTAGATACTAATTAATTTAAACATTTACTCTCTCGCTTTCTCTAGGTTTTTTTCAAAGTGCCACACAGTGCAGCAAGATGTCGGAATATGCAGCAAGAAATATCTCTCACACGGACTTCATACTAAGTGGCTTCTCTGGACCTAAAGAGTGGAAACAACTTCTCTTCATCCCATTTTTCCTCTTGTTTGTAATGTCAGTCACTGCAAACTCCATGATTATATTTATAATCTTATCGCACAGGGCTCTGCATTCTCCAATGTACCTGCTGATTTGTGTGATGGCTTTTGTTGATCTGGTTATAGCAATATCCTTTGTTCCAAATATGCTTCTTAATCTCCTGTTTAACTGGAACCATATATCTCTGATGGGTTGCCTGGTTCAGATGTTCTGCATTCATTTCTTTACATCAGTGCAGACTACTGTTTTGCTGTGGATGGCCCTGGATCGTTTCTATGCCATCTGCACTCCACTCCATTACAATGAACACATGAGATTCTCTGCATTCCTGAAATTTGTAATTATACCGATGCTCAGAAATGCAGTTTTCATTTCAGCAATAGTTGGCCTGGCTCGATCCTTGTCCTACTGCCAGTCAAATGAAATTAAACACTGCTTCTGTGAACACATGGCATTGGTCACCCTTGCATGTGGTCCCATGTATGTTAACAGTGTTGTAGGACTATGTGGTGTTTTTTTCATCTTAGCAGCTGATGTCCTTTTTATTGTTGTTTCCTATGTTAGAATATTTGTCTCTCTGTTTAAATCAGGCAGATCTAGTCAAAAAGCATTCAGTACATGCATCACTCATATTATTGTCATGTTTGTGGGTTTAATTATGGCCTTAACATCGTTTCTTTCCTACAGAATAAAGAATGACATGTCATCAAATAGTCATATGGCGATCAGTACAATGTATTTGCTTGTGCCTACCTGTTTAAATCCAATAATTTATGGTATCAGGACAAAAGAAATAAGACAGCAAGTAATAAAAGCAATTGGAAGCAAATGTGGACAAATGTCCACGTAGCACTGAAGTAAGACAGTTTAAATAAAAATTACTGATTTACAAACATGTATCTTAACTGTGTTTTTAAAATATTTTTCAAGAGACACGTTTGGTTTGCATACAAACTATTGCTAACTTCAAATTTTCTCAAGGGTGAAATTATTTTAAAATCATTTAATTAAATTTTTGCAGAAGTCAATGGATCATAGCAATAAAGCAAGCTCTGATACATCCCGAAAAAAATAGTTTTGCCATTTTTGTCGTATTTTTGGGGACTTTTAATTTTTTCAAGAAGACAGAAAAAAAAACAACGTATCATTATGCATCACTGTTAATGGTAACAACGCCAGATCATTCTGCTGCACAATAGATTCAGCAAAATTGTAACAATATTAAATTGTAAAAAACAATACAGGCAATCAATAATACACAGAGCAGTCAGCAAACTTAAGTCCATAGCTGTCATTAATTGAATTTCATGACTTAATACTATTTTTACTACATGACTTACATTGTGGGGGGTGTGGTGGTGCAGTGGGTTGGACCACAGTCCTGCTCTCCGGTGGGTCTGGGGTTTGAGTCCCGCTTTGGGTACCTTGCGACGGACTGGCGTCCCATCCTGGGTGTGTCCCCTCCCCCTCTGGCCTTATGCCCTGTGTTGCTGGGTAGGCTCCAGTTCCCTGCGACCCTGTATGGGACAAGCGGTTCTGAAAATGTGTGTGTGTGTGTATTTACATTGTAGGGGGGTGCGGTGGTGCAGTGGATTGGACCAGGTCCTGCTCTCCAGTGGGTCTGGGGTTCGAGTCCCGCTTGGGGTGCCTTGCGACGCACTGGCATCCTGTCCTGGGTGTGTCCCCTCCCCCTCCGGCCTTATGCCCTGTGTTGCCGGGTAGGCTCCGGTTCCCCGCGACCCTGTATGGGACAAGCAGTTCAGAAAATCTGTGTGTATTTACATTGTGCTGTCTGGTCTAGGAGGTATACTGTGCAGCAATGACCAGGTCTGTCAGCAGCATGTGTAGGGAGATGAGTTGAGCATCTGTTTATCCTGTGTGTGCTTGTGGCTTAAGTGTGTAGCTTTTATACAAGGTTGTTGAGAGGAAGGCTGATGGACTTGTTGAAAGTTGAACTGGAATATTTTCTTTCCTCTCAGCACAAGCATGATTTACTGACATTCCGTAAGAAGGAAAAGAGAATGCTAGAGTATTAAGTTCGGCATTTTACTTAGTTTTATAAAACAGTTTCATATGCACTGGACTATGCAGCATGCTTAATATAGTTTAACTCTCAATGTTGGTGTAACAAAGGGCAGGTGGGAGAAGTCATGACCACGCATGTCTTATCCCCTAACCCCCTGACAACCACACATATTTGAAAAGTTACACCCTAAACCTCTGTGTCATATTTTTCTCTGTCAAACACATTTCAGGTCAAGAAACCAAAGTGACATGGCTGAAAAACTTCATCCAACCAACTTGTCCCATACACCAGGTTTATTTTTGTAGGATTTCCAGAACTCTACAAGTACAGGCGGTTGCTTTTCTTACCATTTTCTTCATTTTTTTGCCCTAGTATATATATATGGTAATATTATATATATTACAATATTTATAAATATAATAGAAATATTCTGGCTTTATTTGGCAATTTATTAATAGTGATTGTGATTAAAAAGTCAGAATTTGCACAGTCCATTCTATTTCCTTCCGTACTTACATATATATCATCTTTGGCCGTTGTGAACATTGTTGTCCCTGCAGTGATTGTGCCAAATATGCTTTTAGGTTTTCAGTTTGACTGGGATGAAATCTCCCATGGAAGGGTCCTTAACTCCAATGTTTCTCACTCACTTTTTTCCTCCGCGGAGTCCACCGTCCTCCTGCTTATGGCCATTGGTGGCCATTTTCAATCCATTGTGCTATGTGGAAATTGTGAACACCGCTGCACTCAAAGTTTGTAGTCCTGATCTTAATAAGGAGCAGCTTGTCCATGTCCATCTTAGTGGCTTTGGCTGGCTCTTTGACATTTTGCGGGTGATGCATTTTTTGCCCTTAACAAAGGCTATTATCCAGCAGATGGCGAAGAACCTGCCGTATGTGCTCCGCATGCTCTGCTGCAGGAAGAATGGGAGAACACCAGTATGTCATCCTGGTACACAAGGACGCATTTGTTCAACAACCCAAAACATGGTTCATGAAAACTTGAAAAATGGAGGGAGCATTTGCCAGTCCGAACAGCATTACCAAATACTTGTAATGACCCAGTGCGGTGCTAAACGCCATCTTCCACTCGTTGCCCTCCTTAATATGTATCAGGTTATTTGCGCTGCATAGGTCCAACTTGGTGAAAACCCGTGCTCCATGAACCTGTTCCAGGGCCACTGTGGTCAGTGGCAAGAGATGAGGGTATTTTACCTGTATCTCATGGAAATCGTGACAGTCTATACAAGGACTATTGAACTCTGGTGCTTAATTGAAGCCAGGTGCTGCTGGTTGTGGTGTGGGCGTGGTAGTGACAGTATCATGTGTGGTCTGTGTTAATTTGCGTGACATAATATAGATGTGACTACCCACACTAGAAGAAACAGATAACTGAAATAATTCTGTTGTTGAAATACACACACACACACACACACACACACACACACACACACACACACACACATTTTCGGAACTGCTTGTCCCATACGGGGTCACGGGGAACCGGAGCCTACCCGGTAACACAGGGCGTAAGGCTGGAGGGGGAGGGGACACACCCAGGACGGGATGCCAGTCCGTCACAAGGCACCCCAAGCGGGATTCGAACCCCAGACCCACCGGAGTGCAGGACTGTGGTCCAACCCACTGCGCCACCGTACCCCCTTCTTGAAATACAAAACATGCAAATTTGGTTGTAAATTATTTGAGCTGCGTGAAGGTTCAGCCAGTTAATACATCGTTTATAACATGATGTATGTCAAATATGTCTATGATAGATATATATTTTCCAGAAGACTTATTCAGATCGATAAGCATTAACCTGAGCAAACCTTCATCTCGATGAGCAGCAGTTCTGCTCCAAGGGCCTCATATTGCTGAGTTTGTCACCTTGTGACATTAAGACTGTGAGTCTCAATATATTAAGTCTGGACTCCATTTATGAACAAGGTTCCCCGTGACCCCGTATGGGACAAGCGGTTCTGAAAGTGTGTGTGTGTGTGTGTGTGTGTGTGTGTGTATTTACTCTGAGTGTGGTGGCGTGGTGGCGCAGTGGGTTGGACCACAGTCCTGCTCCCCAGTGGATCTGGGGTTTGAGTCCCGCTTGGGGTGCCTTGTGATGGACTGGCGTCCCGTCCTGGGTGTGTCCCCTCTCCCTCTGGCCTTACGCCCTGTGTTACCGGGTAGGCTCCGTGACCCCCTATGGGACAAGCGGTTCTGAAAAGGTGTGTGTGTGTGTGTGTTTACTCTGAATTGAGGTTGTAGAAAGTACCTAGCTGTAAAAATGGATAAATACTGTATTATGTGGGTTGGACCGGGTCCTGCTCTTTGGTGGGTCTGAGGTTCGAGACCTGCTGGGGGTGCCTTGCGATGGACTGGCATCCTGTCCTGGTTGTGTCCCCTCCTCCAGCCTTTTGCTCTGGGTTAGGCTCTGGCTCCCCGTGACCCCATATGGAACAAGCGGTTCAGACAATGTGTGTGTGTACTGTATTATGTATTATACAAACCTAATATGGTTAGTCACAATGAAAAAGGTGTCACTATCACTGGGTGTTAATATGACAGATGAAAAATTCAAGGGATGCCATTCTGGGTTCACCTAGCTCCGTCAGTGCAGGGGAGCTCAGTAAACTCAAAGCACAATTCCCAGCCCTGTAAAGGGTTGAAAAGCTCATTTCATTTCACAGATTGTTGATCAGCCTTCTATTGAATCACCTCTAATTTGTGTTGCATAGTGATTCCTGTTCTTCTGTAATTACATTTCTTCAAGTCCAGTTCACCTGTGCGCTCCCATGAATCATCTCACAAGCCCTAGACTCTCCTTGTCACCAGATCTGTGTTCCCTCATCTGGCAAGTTGTCCAGCCTCATCCTGGTGTGAAAAGTGCATATATTGTCAATCCAGTGAAAGAGAAGGCCATAAAACTGAATAGAATTTATTTTCCCTTGTTGGTGTAGCTCTTGCTTCTCTCAGTTGTTGCTGTAGTTTGCAGTAATGCTGAGACCTGGAAGGGAAATCCATAAACATACACCAAAAGTCACTTTTGGAGTGGCTTAAAAAGCAACATGGGTAATGCAATGTGATGGCGTAGCCCCGTCAAAGGCCAGACTGCAATCCAGTTGAGAAATTACAGCACAAAAAGTATTGATTGGGTCAATCTTTCTGCGTTCAGTTGTGTATGTTTCACTTTGACATTACACACGCGCGCACACACACTATTTGAAAGCAATTGTCCCGAGTGGGGTTGCGGTGAGCCGGAGCTTAATGAGAGGACACACCCAGAATGGGATGCCAGCCCATCGCAAAGTACCCCATGGGGGACTAGAAGCCCAGACCTGCCAGAGTGGGACCCGACCAAGCCCATTGCACCACCGCGCCCCCTGACGTTAGAGACGACTTTCTTAAATACGACATTGTTCCATGCTGGTCTCGGCAAGCATTTTTTTTGCTTTCAGCAGTTATTTACAATGAGGTCAGTTTTTTAGTGTATTCTTAGAATTTTTACCTCCAGTAGTAATTACTAACCTCTGGTTTTAAAGGGGTTATTGACTTTTCTTGGCTCAATTGCAATTATTTATTTTGCCGACACTTTTCTCCAATTATTTATCCATTTATACGGCTAGACATTTTTTTTTTAAGCGGAACAATTTAGGGTAGGGTGCCTTGGTCAAGGGTACTACAGTAGTAGGTGACATTCAATCCAGCAACCGTGGATCCAAAGGCAGCAGATTTAACCACTACACTACGAGTTGCCTCTATTAAATAACCAACTGAACACTTTTTTCTGTTAGTTTCTTTTTTGGTGGTCATTAGAACGCAGTTATCTTTAGGACACTGCCAATGACATCAGTATGACTTTGGTGTCAGGAGACCTCACTAGATGGCGCCAGGTCCCTGTTTGTGTGTGTTCTATGTCTGATCGCTCACGTCATTGTTCATACACCTATTCTCTATTCCTTTATCATCATTTGGTCACGTTTGGTCAATGCCTTCCAGTTAGTGTTCTGATTGTCAAGCTTGTGGATCTTGTAATAAACGTCAACTATGTATTTATTTTTGCCACTGCTCTGTAACAGTTAAACTCTCATCAGTTCACACTAACCAAGCTCTTCATCCTGCTTTTCATTCCTTGGAAATTCTTTAACAATACAACATGTTTGTGTATATTTCTTCTTGCTGTCACATGGAGCTTCTGTGATGAAAATTCAACTTTTTCATGGATTGTTAAATTGTGTAAAGTGTTTGTTCCATTGCATTTGAATTTTTATATGTGTTAATGTCTCACATCACGGTACACCTAGCTCCCTTGGATTATTCGACTCCCTCTTCTCTAGTCTCCGGCCTGCGCCATCACGCCTCTTCAACTGATGTAGAAAGCTGTTGCACAAGTTGTGACTGACCTGCCAAAGACTTTCTGTATGTCTTTGTGACTTGCAGGATATACACACATACAGAATGTACCATAACGCAATACCTTTACCAAATATCATGTACACATGCAGTAAAACCTACCTCTACTTACTATGCTGGTAGCTATGCCACCATAACATATACACCTAACAACCATAAACTAACATTCAGTTGCCATGACTCCCATATTAAGTCCTTGCTTGACAGTGAGAAGGGACTTGCCCTGGAGCTCAAGAGCCCAAGGGGGTTAAAACTGTCCTCGTTCTCCTCTCTTGTGCAGACTCTAGTTCAGAGTTACAGAAAAAAAAGACAATTGAAACCAGATACCCCAAGTTACAGTTCTCTTATCTCAAGAACTAGTACATTTGTCACAGCCCCCAGACACTGGCTTCCTGCTGCCTTCTGGTTACAATCAAAAATGGTCAAAGGACCAGCACCCAATATCTGCAGAGCCTGGCCAATCCCTACACCTTACCAGAACTTCTGTGCTTCTCCACCTCTGGCCACTTGCTTGTCCAACTCATGAGGGATCCAAATCAAAGGCCTGTCAGACCTCAGTTTCATGAAATAAACTCCCTTGTTTGCTTTGATAACCATATCATATTCTTGCAGTGTATAATAATCTATCCTGAAGGCACTGCTTTCAAATGTCGCAGTTCAAACAAAAGACTGAACATAACACCAATAGCTGACCAACGCAAACTTGAAATATTTAAATTCATGTAAATTGGTCCATATATGAAGCAGTCAATGGTAATGCACTTTTGAGGGATAATTAGGTGTTGACCTTGCCTCAGAGAATTTAAAGGTCTTTGTTGTTAAATGCACTTTTGTACAGCCCAAATTCCAAAAAAAATTGGGACAGTAAGAAAAATGCTAAGGAAATCAAAACTGAGCGATTATTAACTTTACTTTGATTTGTAATCAAACAAAAGCGGTATAAAGACAAGGAATTTAACATATCAGCTGCATAGTGCTGTGAAGATATGCATTTCTTCTGAAATTGCCTGCAGCACGTTCCAAAAGAATTGGAACAGTCGAGTGTTTACCACTTTGTAACGTCACCATATATTTTAACAACACTTAGGTATTTGGGCAAGTTAAGCAAGCATCATTTTCCCCCTTTCATCCATTATGTAGGTCTTCGGTGAAGCAATGGTACAGGACTTTCTTTATCATATTTTGCGCTTCATAATTTGCTACACATTCCCAATCGGAGACAAGTCAGGAGTGCAGGCAGGCCAATCTAGTTACAGTACTCTGCTTAAGCAGTCATGCACTTGTAATCTGGGCAGAATGTCGGGACACCCCTGGATAAAATGGCTTCTGGGTGGCAGCATATGTTGTTCCACAATTTTGTTCATATCTCTCTGCATTAATGGTGCTCTCACAGATCTACAAGTCACCCATGCCATGGGCCACTGACAAATACTTTGATTTGTACTCAAACAAAAACAGTATGAAGACAAGGAATTTGTTTTAACAAATCAACTGCATAGTTTTATGAAGATATGCGTTTCTTCTGAAATTGCCTGCAACACGTTCCAAAAAAAATTGGAACAGTCGAGTGTTTACCACTCTGTAACATCAAAATGTCTTTCAGTAACACTTATTAAACACACTCTCACGCTCCCTTTTTCCCTCACTCGTGAACAAGACCCCAAGATACTTGAACTCCTCCAGCTGGGGCAAAAACCTGAGGGGGCATACCATCCTTTTCCGTGAGAGAACCATGGACTCAGACCTTGAGGTGCTGATCCTCATCCCCACCGCTTCACACTTGGCTGCAAGCCGTTTCAGTGCGTGTTGGAGGCAGCCATGTGACGTTGCCAAAAGGACAACATCATCCGCAAAAAGCAGAGATGTCACCTTCCGACTCCCACACAGAATACCCTCCTGGCCTCGACTGCGCCTTGATATCCTGTCCATGAAAACCACAAACAGGAGTGGAGACAAGACACAACCTTGGCGGAGTCCAACACCCACATTGAACAGGCTTGACTTAATGCCGAGTATGCAGACACAGCTTTCGCTCTGTATGTACAGAGACCGAATGGCCCGCAGTAGTGGCCCCGGTACCCCATACTCCCTAAGCACCTCCCACAGAATTTCCGGGGGAACACGGTCATAGGCCTTCTCCAAGTCCACAAAACACATGTAGACTGGATTAGCGAACTCCCATGCCCCTTCAATTATCTGTGAGAGGGTAAAAAGCTGGTTACACTGTTCCACCGCCAGGTTGGAATCTGCATTGTTCCTCTTCAATCTGAGGTTCAACTATCGGCCGGAGCTTCCTCTCCAGCACCCCAGCACAGACTTTCCCAGGGAAGCTGAGAAGTGTGATACCCCGATAGTTGGCAGACACTCTTCGGTCCCCTTTCTTAAAGATAGGGACCACCACCCCAGTTTACCAGTCCAAAGGCATTGTCCCCGAGGTCCATGCAACATTGACTCTGGCCCTGATTCCTGTTAGGGATGCATATCACTCGGGTTTAGGAGTTCTTCAAAGTGCTCCTTCCACCTCCCGACAATGTCCTCATCAGAGGTCAGAGTTTCTCCACTCCTGCTGAACACAGCCTGAGCGAAACTCCTCTGACCCCTTCTGAGCTGCCAGATGGTTCTCCAGAACCTCGTTAAAGCTGACTGATAGTCGTTTTCCATGGCCTCTCCAAACTCCTCCCATGCCCTGGATTTTGCTTCTGCAACCACAGCTGCCGCTGCCTTTTTCGCCTGCCGGTACCTGTCTGCTGAGTCAGGAGTCCCCAGAGCCAACTAGGCCCTAAAGGCCTCTTTCTTCAGCTTGACGGCTTCCCTCACCACCGGTGTCCACCAGCGGGTTCTCGGGTTGCCGCCCTGGCTGACACCAATAAGCTTTTGGCCACAGCTGTGCCTGGCTGCTTCCACAATGGAGGTTTTGAACAGGGTCCATTCAGACTCCATGTCCCCTACCTCCTCCGGGACATGGGAGAAGCTTTCCCGAAGGTGTGAGTTAAAATCATTCCGGACAAGGTCCTCCAACACTCATTCCCAGCACACCCTTATTAAACGTCTGGGTCTACCGGGTCTGTCCACCAGTTTTCCCCGCCATCTGATTCAACTCATCACCAGATGGTGATCGGTTGACAGCTCAGCACCTCTCTTCACTCCAGTGTCCAGAACATGTTGCCTCAAGTCAGATGAAACGACTACAAAGTCGATCATTGACCTTCAGCCCAAGGAGCTCTGCTGAGCATCCTTGTGTTTGAACATGGTGTTTGTTATGGACAAACCATGGCTCGCACAGAAATCCAATAACATTTCACCATTCGGGTTCAGATCGGGCAACCCGCTCTTCCCAGTTCCCCCCCCCCCCCGCCAGATTTTCCAGTCATTGCCAACGTGAGTGTTGAAGTCCCCCAGCAGGACTATGGAGTCTGTAGGTGGGGCCATGTCCAGAATCCCACCCATCCTTTCCAAGAAGGCCGAATACTCAAAACTGCTGTTTGGTGAATAAGCACACGCAACAGTCAAAGTTTTCCTCTTTGTGAGCCTAAGTCGTATTGAGGCGATCCTCTCATCCACCGGGGCAAACTCCAACTGTATGGCAGCCAGCTGGGGACTTGTGAGTATCCTCACACCCGCCCAGCGCCTCTCACCCCGTGCAACTCCTGAGTAGGAGAGGGACCACCCCCTATTGAGGAGTTTGGTTCCAGAGCCAACACTGTGAGTGGAGGTGAGCCCAACTATATCTAGTTGGTATTTCTCAACCTCCCGCACCAGTTCCGGCTCCTTCCCCCAAAGTGAGGTGACATTCCACGTACCAAGAGCCATTTTTCGTTGCGAGGGGCTGCGACGCCATGCGCCACCCCGCCCCTTCCTGCCGCTAGGTATACATTGCGCCTGACCCCCATGCTGGACCTTGCAGGTGGTGGGACCACATGACCTCTCCACGATGCCTTTTCAGGCTGAGCCCGGCTGGGTTACTTGGGCTGCCCGGCCACCAGGCTCTCGCGTAGGAACACTACCCCCAGGCCTGGCTCCAGGGGTAGGTCCCGGTAATCCTACTCCTGGCAGGATAAACGTTCTTTTGTTCCCATTTTCCATAGCGGTTTTTTTCGATCGTGTTAGTCTGGATCTTCACTCCAGACCTGTTCGCCTTGGGAGACCCTACCAGGAGCATACTGCTCTCGACAACATAGCTCTGGAGATCCCTAGATCACGCAAGCCCTTCGGCCACGCCAAGGCCCCAGTCCAGGAAGGGGTGATTGTGACTAAAAACTCAGAATTTGCACAGCCCCATGTATTTACTTATGTCTTCCTTAGCCATTGTGAACATAATTGTCCCTACAGTGATTGTGCCAAATGAAAATGTGTGTGTGTGTGTGTGTTTTCTGTTTGACTGGAATGAAATCTCCTTGGAAGGATGCTTAACTCAGATGTTTCTCACTCGCTTCTTTTCCTCCGTGGAGTCTACTGTCCTCCTGGCTATGGCCTTGGACCGACTAGTGGCCATTTGCAATCCATTGCGCTATGTGGAAATTGTGAACACTGCTGCGCTTGTAAAGTTTGTAGCCCTGACCTTGATAAGGAGCGGCTTGATCATGTCTATCTTAGTAGCTTTGGCCCGCTCTTTGACATTCTGTAGCTCAAACATCATCAGGCACAGCTACTGCGACCACATGGCCCTTGTCAGTCTGGCATGTGGAAATAAGGATAAGAATGACAGCATAGGCCTGGCAGTGATTGTTGTTTTTGTTGGCATTGACATTTCCATCATTGCCGTCTCATACATGCGGATTTTGAGCGTTGTTCTGCACGCTGCAGAAGTTGAGGACCGCTGGAAAGCATTCCACACCTGCAGTACTCACTTGCTTGTTATTATGTCTTTCTACCTGGTAGGGAGCGTTACATTTCTGTCACATAACATCGGCATTGATATTGCAACAGACATTAACACCTTTTTAGGTATACTGTACATAATTTTTCCTGCTACTGTAAACCCCATTACTTATGGAGTCTGGACCAAGGAAATAAGGAATGTCGGAATGTCGTTCTAAAAATGTTCAAAGTAAGGTCAAATAAAGGGATAAATATAAATGTGTCAGCAGTGAAAGTTTAATCTACTCGACTGTATTTTGTACAGTAAAATCTTGTAATTCATGCCAACCTCCCTTTCAGATACTAGCTTCAGTTTCTTTGTTGCCAGCATTCAAAATATTTGTATGACATTGCAAGTACAAACAAAAGCCATATACTATTAATCTGAAAAATATGCTGAGAAGAAATTGAAACATAGAAGGAATTATGCTTTATTCCACCTTTCCCCCAGTCACATCAAAATAGTTTTAGGATAAAGAGAATCTGTTGTAGTTTGAGAAAAGGTTCATCTCGACTGTGGTATGCGCTACCAGTGTGAACTATTGTCTTAGATTTCCATCAATGACATCAAGCATTGTACCAATACTGGCTGAAGTTTAACCTCCTTCTCCTTACAGTGCATACACTGACTTTAGTTGAAGCCCTATCCAATACAATTACAACACATGATATCCCTAATTACCAACGTGGCCTAAACACCAGAGCACATATTAACTAAAACCAAATGGTACAGAGAAATGATTGCATTTTAATTTTTCATTAAGCTAAAACAATACCTAAAATTCCACTCTTTTACAAATGGGATATGAACCAACACATCCCAAGGCATCAGCAACTTTTCCCTATAAAAGGCTTCAAATGATGACACAATGAATACATTGTTACAGCACAATTTAAAATTCACTAGGAGGTGAGACTGAAGTTAGTCAGGTTTCCACAGTATATTAAAAGAATTCATTCTTTTAAAATAGCTGGTCATTTGAAACATGCAGTATGAAAAAGAACACAAAAGTTAAGAAAAAAAAGAATTTTCATGAGGAAAACGTTTTCTATTGTTGAATGTGAATTATTATGTGGTCATATGTTAGAAAACCTTGACAAAATTAGCTAGAGCAGAAACTCACTCTCATTAAATCAATGCCTTTACATTTGTACAAATAAAATTGAATAAATAAAGCAAATTTTGTACATGTACAAATTTTATTTGAAGGTCACAGCAAGTAGCACTGCTGTCTCACAGCGCCTCAGTGGTGTGAGTAGAGTCTGTGCGGAGTTTGCATGTTCGCCCTGTCTGCGTGGGTTTCCTTCCACGGTCCACAGACATGATGTTCAGGTTCCCCATAGTGTGTGAGTAACACAGGGAGAGTGTGTTCCACTGGTGTATGGAGGAGTGACCCATTGTTAGTATTGTATCTAGCAGTGTAAGTAACCTTGGTGAATAAGTTGTGTGGGCTGATAACACTACATAGAGTTCACTGGAAGTCACTTTGGAGAAAAGCATCTGCTAAATAAATGTAATATATTACAATATGGCTTTGGCTTTAATTTCAGCTATAGGCCTAAGTATGAATGACACCTGTATTTTGCAAGGTGAACCATCAGAAGAAACATCTGTTGTGAAAAGTCAAAAGTTTCAACTCAAGATTAATTTTCTTTCAAGCTGAAGTACCAACTTCTGGTGAAAGAGTCTGAAGAAAACATATTTTTCGTAACACAAAAATATTTTCAGCTAGTTTTAGGTACTTGTTCAAAGCCCATCATGTAAACTTTAAAATGGCAGTTTATTGTAGTGTATCATATATCAATGAAGCCTGAAACCATTGCTCATCTTCCAGGCATGCAGGGCCTTTCTGAGAGCAAAACTGTCCGCTGTCGATGAATAGGATGATGGTCCTGTGTTTCTGTCTGAAGCCCCTCTTCTAGGGACTACCACAGGTAATGAAAAGAGAAATCTTTGGGACTCAATGCACAGCACACAACAGGCACGTAATGAGGACCAGTGATAAACAAGGATGTGTCCTAATCACTTCTTGCACCACTGTTAACACAATTAGGCTGCGACTTTTAAATGACCAGCAGAAGGAGAAACAACACTCATGGGCAATCTTTGAGGGCAGAAAACTACTATCAAAACACCTGAGCCTAATTTTCTAAAACCCTTATACATTAATCAGGGAACACTTGTTAAAGGGAGTACCAACTTGGGAAAAAGGAAACAACCCAGGAAATACACACAGAAACACAGATCAGGTTCTTCTTTTCATGCAGCTCTGAGTGTGATGGGTGTTCAGTAACTTTATGGCTTTTAACAGTGTCATAAGAGTTGTGTACAGACTAGTACCAAAGAGATTTTACTGTGTAAAATTGCTGCCAATTGTTACAACATGTGGCAAATTTCCAAAGATATAAATATTTCCCAGTTTACTGCTTTCAGTTGTATTTTCTTCACTTTTCCCTTCATTTTGCTCAATGTATTTTTGTTGTGTAACAAATGTCACCAGTGATTACAATGCTAGGTGGTTAATGTCAATAAAACATGAATATAGGACTTGCTCCACACGTGTCAATCAATAATGAGACAGAAAAACTGCCTGTTTGCAAGATGATTCTCTCAACAGTGAGCATTAAACAAAACCAGAGATAATGCCTTTTTATTTTCACCTACTTTCTACTGGTTGTAATCTTAATGTATCTCAAAGTCCATTTACATATTACAATGAGCCTTTCAAAGTATACTTGTAGCTGCAAAGAGATTTACAGAACTTAACCAGATCTATAAATGAATTCATCTAGTTGATGCTATTCTCCAGAGTAATAAGCTGGTGGGAGGCACCATATGAGCAGAGGTTGTCTGAAAACTGTTTTAGAGGACTGCGTGGGAAGTGGTTTTTGGTTTTTTACAGGTTCACATGAAAGGGTTCTCTTGGTTTAACTAAATCTTGGTTATAATTATTACAGCTGCTGTTGAATGTAACTTTTAGAAACATAGGGACAGTTGATAGTGTAGTGTAATATGTTGCTGCCTTTGGTTATGAAGGATGCGGAATCAAATCCTGAGTACTGGTGTAGTATACATGACTGGATTTAAATTTAGATTCTCTGTATGCCTTTATAAGGGCGGTGGTGCAGTGGGTTGGAGCGGGTCCTGCCTTCCGGTGGGTCTGGGGTTCAAGTCCTGCTTGGGGTGCCTTGCGACGGACTGGCGTCCCATCCTGGGTGTGTCTCCTCCCTCTCCGGCCTTACGCCCTGTGTTGCCAGGTAGGCTCCAGTTCCCCACGACCCCGTATGGGACAAGCGGTTCAGAAAGTGTGTGTGTGCGTGCCTTTATGTGTACGGATAATTAAAACTTCAAAAATGCAATATAATGCAGACAATTTTAAAGTAGTAAAGATTTTCAGGTTTTTCCAAGCTCCCCTTACTCTTTTGAAGACGGCAACTGTCATGACCACACCCGCACTTCAACCAGTAGTACCTGGCTCTGATTAAGCACCTGGCACCTTCAATCAGAGCAATCAGCTACAAAAGACACTTCTCAGCCTCTTCCCAGTTGTGGAATCTCTTTGAGACTACTGTCCTTTCTGTGCTCATAGCACTCACCATGGTCCATGTCCTGTTCCCCTTCGTCCTCGACTCCCGTTCTTCGTTCCTTGGCTCCTGACCATTCACCTTGTTTCTCGACTTGATCCACGGCTCTTTGCTTTCACCCTAATCACCAATCAACCGACCATTCACCTGTCCTTGATAATAAGAACAAGTCTCTCCACTTGGCCTTAAATGAACGATCCTGCAGTTGGGTCCTGCCTTCCCCATATCCTTTGCTCTGCAGGACAGTAACAACATCAAAATCACTGTTGTTAAAATCAGCATTAAATGTGTCTTGTACCAAATGTCTCACATTATACAGCTATTTTTACATACACGACAACTTGTATTTGGCATTGCAAACAGAGGAGGCTGAACCCCAGTGCAGTGCCAAAATTCCACCAGCATGTTGATTTCGCAGTCCATGGCACAAACACCTTAGAGCTTGTTTACACAAACAGTCACGGTGCTTACAAGGCTTTTTGAACACACAGACTGGAAGATGTTCAGAAAGGGTACTACATACCATAATATCACGGACTTGAGGAATACACAGAATCAGTGACTGGCTACATCAGCAAGTGCAAAAATGATGTGACTTCCTTGAAGACAATCGCCACACGTGCAAACCAGAAACTGCGGGTGACTGTTGAGGTGCGGTTGCTGTTGAAAACCCGAGACGCTGCCGTCAGGTCCGGCGACAAGGCAGCCTACTGCAAGGCTAGGGCCAATCCGTCTCGGGCTGTCAAAGAAGCGAAGCGCAACTACGCAGGAAGAATCTCCTGTCACTTCCTAAATTCCAAGGACACAAAGCGCATGTAGCAAGGCATTCAAGCCATGACTGTGAGGGTATGGACGACGGATGGAAGCAGCAGTGGAGAGTTGAAGTAGTTGGACCAAAAAGGTTTATTTTCTTTTACTAAAAAGTATTCCTCAAAACACATTAACCCCCAACCAAGTACAAAACAAACATTAAGTTACGAAGAACATGAGGCCTATGAGCCATGGGCTTAACCCCTTGTATCAACATTAATGCATAGCTTTCCTGTTTACTGCATGAGAGTGTCTACATAAGTTTGCATCAATTCACCCTCTCCACTAGTGCCCTAATACAAACTTATATAGCAATAACTCCGCCCTTCTGGTTATACCATAACAGCCTCAACTATTCCAAAGTACATTTCCCCAAAAATTACATCCAACATAAATACTAAAACATACAAACAATACAAAACATTTTCTACTATAAATATCCCTACGTTACAACTTATAAAAACATTTATCACACTACACAATAAAACACCCCTGCCTAGTTGGTTGTGCCCAAGGACTCCCACCTAGATATACCCCAAATAGCTCACGCCATCTGGTTTACAACACAAGGCACCAAACACAACAGAATACCAGACAGCTACATGGTAAGGAAAAAGTCTACAGAAATGATTTTCTAAAAACAATAAATACATTCACTCTCCACAACCAGTTACATATACCTGCCATACCTTTATAAAAGAAATATTATTAATTAATGACAAACAGACAGATACCGGTAGGCCTTTCCCAGCACCCAATCTAGTTCAAACAAAAAGTGTTAAATGGAATACTAAACCAGAACAAGCAATATAACAATACAAGGTAAAATGCATGTGACAGGCAACAGCAACAAGGTTCAGCATTTCATTGATGGTACTTTGCCGGCATCTTACTGATTCCTTGCAACCAACTTGCCTGTCACAGCTCAGTCTGTGACAATGACACACTACAAAGTTACATCACTTGTCTGTGATGGTGATGCCTCGCTCCCAGCCGTGTTGAGTGTTTTCTACACACGGTTTGAAGCTCAGAACAACATGCCAGCAGGTGAGACCACCCCAACTCCCACCAACCAGGTACTTTGTCTGTCTGCAGTAGACATCAGGAAGACTCTGTCCAGAGTTAACTCTCACGGAAAACTGCAGGTCCTGACAACATAACTGGCCAGGTACTCAGGGAATGTGCTGTTTAGCTTGCAGATGTCTTCACGGACATCTTCAACATTTCCCTGACCCAAGCAGTTGTCACTGTGTGGTTCAAGACGACCACCGTCATCCCTGTGCTGAAGAAATCATCTGTGTCCAGCCTGAATGACTAACAGCCAGTTGCACTCATACTTATCACCATGAAATGTTTTGAGCAGCTTGTCATGAAACACATAACGTGGGGTCTTCCCACCACACTGGACCCATTTCAGTATGCCTACCATCCCAACCGTTCAATGGAGGACGCCGTATCTGCTACTATCCACCTTTTTCTGACCTATCTGGACAAAAAGGACAACTATGTAAGGATGCTGTTCATAGACTTCAGTTCAGCATTCAGCACAATCATCCAGTCCATCAGGATCGGCATCTCCACCTCCAGCATCGCCACACTGAACACCGGCACTCCCCAGGGCTGTGTACTCAGTCCACTGCTGTTTACCCTGCTGACTCATGACTGTGCTGTGCAGTAAAGTTCGAATCATATCATCAAGTTTGCTGATGACACTATAGTTGTGGGCCTCATAAGCAACAATGATGAGTCAGCATACAGAGAGGACGTGAATCAGTTCGCAGAATGGTGTGGAGACAGCAATCTATCTCTTAATGTGGATCAGACTAAAGATGACTGTCAACTTAAGGAAGACCCGAGTAGACCTCTCACCACTGCACATCAACGGACCAACTGTGAGGAGAGTAAAAAGCTACAAGTTTCTTAGGGTGCACATGACGGAGGACCTCTCCTGGACTCTAAACACCACCTGCCTAGCTAAGAAGGCCCAGCAATGCCTCCACTTCCTACGGAGGATGAATACAGCCAAACTCCCCCCTCCCATCGTCACCACTTTCTACAGAGGAACAATAGAGAGCATCCTGAGCAGCTGTCTCACTGTATGGTATGAGAACTGCACAGCTTCTGACCACAAGACCCTACAACGGATTGTGAGGATTTATGGCTTCTGCTTTGCAAAAAACTGCCAGAAACACAATTACATATTCTTAGTTCTCACTCATGATGTTGTCCAGGACATAGAGCTCCCAGGTCCAAGCCAGTCCTTCAGAGCTGAACTCTTGTTTACTCTTGTCTTTAACCAGAGAGCCAGCAGTCCACCAAGGGAATACAGAACAGCAGATTTAAGTAGCAGGAGGTCGGATGTTGTGGAGTACCGGGTACCTGAAAGTGAAGAAGGCTTTGGTTTTGCACTGCAGGACCTACAGCTTTCAACAGTGGAACCTGGAATATAAAACTCTTTTGCCATTTTTGAATATCTGTCTGTACGAAAAAGAAAATGCATAATGCTCTTTATGTGATTTATTTCTTTTGAATAAAATTTATAGAGATTGTGAGTTCATATATAAAATGAATCATGGGCTGCCTTTTCAAAATCATTAATATTATTATTCAATAATTATTTCAAAACATAATTATAACTTAGATCAGTATAGTTTTTAACTTATTACAGTGTTTAATATGTATGTATCATGTATATCGATGTTTGGGTAGATGACAGTCAAAAGCACTGTAGAAAGTTCTGCTGTATTCCTGTAGTTAAAACTTGAATGTGCACAGCTGTTTGTGCTTTATGATTTACATTTGAAATAATACTTTTATTCAATACATGAAATAAAGTAACTTCTAGATACTAACTGAAACATTTACTTTCACCCTTTATTTAGGTGTTTTTGAAAGTGCCACACTGCAGCAAGATGTCGGAATATGCAGCAAGAAATATCTCTCACACGGACTTCATACTAAGTGGCTTCTCTGGATCCAGAGAGTGGAAACAACTTCTCTTCATCCCATTTTTCCTCTTGTTTGTAATGTCAGTCACTGCAAACTCCATGATTATATTTATAATCTTATCGCACAGGGCTCTGCATTCTCCAATGTACCTGCTGATTTGTGTGATGGCTTTTGTTGATTTGGTTATACCAATATTCGTTGTTCCAAATATGTTTCTTAATCTCCTGTTTAACTGGAACCATATATCTCTGATGGGTTGCCTGGTTCAGATGTTCTGCATTCACTTTTTGGGTCAGTGCAGACTACTATCTTGCTGTGGATGGCCCTGGATCGTTTCTACGCCATCTGCACTCCACTCCATTACAATGAACACATGAGATTCTCTGCATTCCTGAAATTTGTAATTATACCGATGCTCAGAAATGCAGTTTTCATTTCAGCAATAGTTGGCCTGGCTCGATCTTTGTCATACTGCCAGTCCAACGAGATTAAGCACTGCTTCTGTGAACACATGGCACTGGTCACCCTTGCATGTGGTCCCATATATGTTAACAATGTTGTAGGACTATGTTGCGCTTTCTTCACCTTAGCAGCTGATGTCCTTTTTATTGTTGTTTCCTATGTTAGAATATTTGTCTCTCTGTTTAAATCAGGCAGACCTAGTCAAAAAGCATTCAGTACATGCATCACTCATATTATTGTCATGTTTGTGGGTGTAATTTTTGCCTTAACATCATTTCTTTCCTACAGAATAAAAAATGACATGTCCTTCAATAGTCATATGGTGATCAGCACAATGTATTTGCTTGTGCCTGCCTGTTTAAATCCAATAATTTATGGTATCAGGACAAAAGAAATAAGACAGCAAGTAATAAAAGCAATGAAGTGTGGAAAAAGTCCCCATAAGACTCAAGTAAGCCAGTTGAAATAAAAAATATTGAATTACAAACATGTATCTTAACTGTATTTTTTAAATATCTTTTCAAGATGCACATCTTTGGTTGCCTATTAAATACTGTTAACTTGAAATTTCCTCATGAGAGAAATAATCTTAAAAATGATTTAAATGTATTTCTTGCAGAAGTCAATAGATCAAAACAATAAAGCAAGCTGTGATACATCCTGAAAAAATAGTTTTGCCATTTGTGTCATATTTCTGGGAACTTTTAATTTTTTCAACAAAACAGAAAAAAAAAACAGAACATATCCTTATGCGTCACTGTTAGTGGTTACAACACCAGATCATTCTGTTGCACAAATGATTCAGCAAAATAGACACACACACACATTTTCATAACTGCTTGTCCCACACGGGGAACCGGAGCCAACCCAATAACACGGGGCATAAGGCCAGAGGGGGAGGGGACACACCCAGGATGGGACGCCAGTCCACCACAAGGCACCCCAAGCGGGACTCGAATCCCAGACCCACCGGAGAGCAGGACTGTGGTCCAACCCACTGCGCCACTGTACCCCCCGTAGTAAGAATATTATATTGTAAAAAACAATACAGGCAATCAATAATACACAAAGCAGTCAGCAAACTTAAGTCCATACCTTTCATAAATTGAATTTCATGAATTAATACTATTTTTACTACATAATATACACTGTGCTGTCTGGTCGAGGACGCATGCTGTGCAGTGATAACCAGGTCTGTCAGCAGCATGTATGGAGATGAGCTGACCATCCTTTTTCCTCTGTCTGTTGTGGCTTAAGTTTGTAGCTCTTACACAAGGTTGTCAAGACGAAGGCTGATGGAGTTATTTAATAGGCTTATTAATATGTACTAGTAGTTGAATGCAAAGGTTGCTGCTTTGAGGGTACTTAGCCAAAATTGCTCTAGTAAAATTTTGTTGTTGTATAAATGGGTAAATAGTTGTAGGCTGCTTTGGAGAAAAGTGTCACATAAATGAATAAATGTAAATGTAGTTATGCGGCATTTTAAGACGAGATACGGATTAACACACATCTCAGTTGTGCTCAGGCAGGACAATCCACATACTGGATAGTTCCCTGATGATGAAGGAGGCATAGTATCAGGCAAAGGAGCAATTTTTGGGTACATTGCTTAGGAACGCTGGCTCTTTCATTCATTCATGTCAGACATGTTCGAAAAAAGGAGGACAGGCAGATTGAATTGGAAGACAAGGTGCCACTATTATTCCCCACCTCTAACTCCAAATTACTTGCCATGTTTAAAGGATCCTTCGCAGTCACACAGTGAGTAAGGGATGTAGATTATGAGGTCAATAAGAATGACAGGGTAATAGTTGGATCATCTCACTTCGTTAAAAAATCAGTATAGCTGAATTCACACATTCCTTGCAATGCCTAACTTGGACAAAGTCGAACATGGAATACTGGCTTTCCTCTCAGCACAAGCATGATTTACTGACATTCTGGAATAAGCAAAAAGAGAATTCTGGTGTGTTAAGTCTCGCATTTTATTTAGATTTCTAAAACACTTGCATCTGCACTGGACTATGCATCTTGTTTAATATGGTTCAAATCTCAACGTAGGTGCAAAAATAGGCAGGTGGGAGAAGTCATGACCACGTATGTCTTATCCTCTATCTCCCCACCACAACCCCACATTATTGAAAGGTTACACGCTAAATCTCAGTGTCAATTTTTTCTCTGTCAAACACGTTTCAGATAAAGATACCCTGGTTTGGAGCATTACATTTCTGTCACATAACATCAGCATTGACATTGCAACAGACATTAACATCTTTTTAGGTATACTGTCCACAATTATTCCTGCTACTGTGAACCCCATTATTTGAGTCTGGACCAAGGAAATAAGGAATGTCATTCTCAAAATGTTCAAGGTGAGGTCACATAAAGTGAAAAATATAAATGTGTCAGCAGTGAAAGTTTAATCTTGGTGCATCAGCAACTTTTCCCAATGAAAAGCTTCAACTGATAACACACACACACACACACACACACACACTGTCTGTCCCATACGGGGAGCCAGAGCCTAACCCGGCAACACGGAGCGTAAGGCTAGAGTGGGAGGGGACACACCCAGGACAGGACGCCAGTCCACCTCAAGGCACCCCAAGCGGGACTCAAACCCCAGACCCACTGGAGAGCACAACCCACTCCAACCCACTGCCCCAATGCCCCACTGCGCCACCACACCCCCTCTTCAACTGATTACACAATGAATATAATCTTACAGCACAGTTTAAAATTCAGTAGGAGCTGCGAAAGAAGTTAGTCACATTTGCACAGCATTTTAAAAGAATTCATTCTTTTACAATGGCTGGTCATTTGAAACATGCAGTATACAGAAAAAACACAAATGTTAATAAAAAAACATGAATTTTGATGAGGAAAACATTTTCTAATGATGAATGTGAATTATTTTGTGGTCATATGTTAGAAAACCGTGTCAAAATTAGCAAGAGTAGAAAGTCACTTGCATTAAATCAATGCCTTTACATTTGTACAAATTTTATTTGGGTGGCACAGCAAGTAGCACTGCTGTCTCACAGCGCCTCGGTGGTGTGAGGGGACGTGGGTTTGATCCCTGCTCAGTCTGTGTGGAGTTTGCATGTCCCCCCCGTCTGCATGGGTTCCCTCCTACTGTCCAAAGACATGATGTTCAGGTTCTCCATAGTGTGAGAGTAACACAGAGAGAGTATGTTCCACTGGTGTATGGAGGAGTGACCCATTGTTAGTATTGTAGCTAGCAGTGTAAGTCACCTTGGTGTGTGGACTGCTGATAACACTACATAGAGTTCATTGGAAGTCACTTTGGAGAAAAGCATCTGCTAAATAAATGTAATGTATTATGATATGCCTTTGGCTTTAATTTCAGCTGTAGGCCTAAGTCTGAATGACACCTGTATTTTGCAAGGTGAACCATCAGAAGAAACATCTGTTGTGAAAAGTCAAAAGTTTCAACTCAAGATTAATTTTCTTTCAAGCTGAAGTACCAACTTCTGGTGAAAGAGTCTGAAGAAAACATATTTTTCGTAACACAAACATATTTTTAGCTTGTTTTAAGAAGTTGTTCAAAGTCCATCATGTAAACTTTAAAATGGCAGTTTATTTTAACGAATAATATAACAACGAAGTCTGAAACCATTGCTCAACTTCTAAGCATGCAGGGCCTTTCTGAGAGCAAAACTGCCCGCTGTCGATAAGTAGAACGATGGTCCTGTGTTTCTGTCTGAAGCTCCTCTTCTAGGGAATACCATAGGTAATAAAAAGGGAAATCTAAGGGACTCAATGTACAGCACGCAACAGATACGTAATGAGGACCAGTGATAAACAAGGATGTGTCCTAATTACTTCTTGCACCACTGTTAACACAATTAGGCTGCAACTTTTAAATGACCAACAGAAGGAGAAACAACACTCATGGGCAATCCTTGAGGGCAGAGAGCTACTTCCATCAAAACACCTGAGTCTAATTTTTCAAAACCCTTATACATTAATCAGGGAACACTTGTTGAAGAGAGTGCCAACTTGGGAAAAAGGAAACAACCCATGAAATACACACAGAAACACAGATCAGGTTCTTCTTTTCATGCAGCTCTAAATGTGATCGGTGCTGAGTAATTTTATGGCTTTTAACAGTGTCATAAGAGTTGTGCAGACGAATACCAAAGAAATTTACTGTGTAAAATTGCTGCCAATTGTTACAACAAGTGGCAAATTTCCAAAGATATAAATATTTCCCAGTCTACTGCTTTCAGCTGTATGTTCTTCACTTTTCCCTTCATTTTGTTCAATGCATTTTTGTTGTGTAACAAATGTCACCAGTGATTACAATGCTAGCTTGTTGATGTCAATAAAACAAATTAAAACATGAATGTAGGACCTGCTCCACATATGTCAATCAATAATGAGACAAAATCTCTGCGTGTTGGTAATATGACTCTCTCAACATTCAGCATTAAACAAAACCGGAGATAAAGCGTTTTTATTTTCACCTACTTTATACTTGTTGTAGGGGGCGCGGTGGCGCAGTGGGTTGGACCGGGTCCTGCTCTCCGGTGGGACTGGGGTTCGAGTCCCGCTTGGGGTACCTTGTGACGGATTGGCGTCCCGTCCTGGGTGTGTCCACTCCCCCTCCGGCCTTACGCCCTGTGTTACCGGGTAGGCTCCGGTTCCCCGCGACCCCATATGGGACAAGCGGTTCAGTAAATGTGTGTGTGTATACTTGTTGTAATCTTAATGTATCTCAAAGTCCATATAGGTATTACAATGAGCTTTTCAAAGTATACTTGTAGCTGCAAAAAAATTTACAGAACTTAACTAGATCTTTAAATGAATTCATCTATATGATGCTTTTCTCCAAAGTATAAGCTGGTGGAAGGCAGCACACGGGCAGAGATGGAGTTGTATTGATGGAAAGCTCTTCAAATCCCCCTGCCTCAGACTAATTAATGACAATCAGCTGCAGCCCCTTGAGTGAACTTCATGATGGACATTGAAGCAGCTGGTCTGAAAACTGCTGGAGAGGACTGCTTGGGGAATGTTTTTTGGGTGCTTTTTCTTTTCTTTTTTTTTTTTTTTTTGCGGCTTCACGTGAAAGGGCTCTTTTGGTTTAACTAAATCTGTTGTAACTTTTCGACACATGGGGGCAGTTGATAATGTAGTGGAAAATGCTGCTGTCTTTGGCTATAAAGGTTGCAAATTCAAATCCTGTGTACGGGTGTAGTGTAGCTGAGCAAGGTACTTACCCTCCATTGCTCTTGTAAACATTAACCAGCTGTATAAATGGGTAAATAAGTTTAAGTAGCTTAACATTGTAACTTGCTTTGAGGTAAAGTGTGAGAGTGCAATAGAAGGAGAGGGTATTACAGCAATTAATTGCACCCAGCAGCATAGAGGGATTATCTTAAACATGACTGGATTTAAATTTATTTTACATTGTAAGTAATTTATCTAGCAGTGTAAATCACCTTGGTGAATAAGGTGTGTGGAGTGAAAATATAACATAGAGTTCATTGGAAATCAATTTGGAAAAAAACATCTGCTAAATAAAAAGTTCAAATCTATTGTCATAACGGGGGTCCGGAAAAAGCAACGGACACAGCTGCAGGCTCATTCATTTATCAAATGGACTAGGCACAAGAATGATCCAGAGTTGTTCGGGGTCGATCGATCGGCAGATTGTTATGGCAAATAAAGGAGGCTGAACCCAAGTGCACAATCATTTATTCAGTACCAAAGGATTAGACGTGATCTCATGGTCAGGGACAGGTCAAGGACAGACATATGGCTGGTCAATCGGTGAACTGAGCGGAGAGGAGGATCTGAAGTCATGGTTGGGGGGCAAGGCGGGTGGTCGTTACTAAAAAGACATGGAACGGAACTGGGGAATGATGAGAAACAGGAGTTGGAAAAGGTGAGGTAGGTTAGAAAGCACAGTGGGGACAGTTGTCTCAAGTAATATGCTGCAACTGGGAAGTGGTCGAGTGGGGGTTTTTGTAGACAAGTGCTCCAGTTGAAGTCAGGTGCTTAATTGAAGTCTATATGCCCCTGGTAGGATCTCCCAGAGCAAACAGGTCCTGGGTGACAGACGAGACAAAGCGCGGTTCAAAACTCCCTTATAACTATTAAATCAAGGTTCTCGTTTACCCCGCCCGGTATGGGGTCACCGGGGCCCCACCCTGGAGCCAGGCCTGGGGAGGGGCTCGCATGCGATCGCCTGGTGGCCAGGTCTATGCCCACGGGGCCTGGCTGGGCTCAGCCCGAAGCCAAGACATGGAGCCGTTCTTCGGTGAGCTCACCACCTGCCAGAGAGGCCGTAAGGGGCCGGTGCATTGTGATTTGGGCAGTGGTCGGGGCCGAGTGCCCGGCCAACCCAAACCTCGAGCGCCAACTCTGGCTTTTGGGACTTGGAATGTCACCTCACTGGCGGGGAAGGAGCCTGAGCTAGTGCACGAGGTTGAGAGATACCGTCTAGATATAGCCAGGCTCACTTCCACTCGCAGCTTGGGTTCTGGAACCACTCTTTTCGACCAAGGGTGGACTCTCCACTATTCTGGTGTTGCCCAGGGTGAGAGGCGGCGGGCAGCTGTGGGCTTATTAATAGCCCCCCAGTTCAGCCGCCATGTGTTGGAGTCTACCCCGGTGAAGGAGAGGGTCGTCTCCCTGCACCTTTGGATCAGGGGACAGTCTCTCACAGTCGTTTGTGCTTATGCGCCTAGTGGCAGTGTGGAGTATCCGGCCTTTTTAGACTCCCTGGGGGGCATTCTGGAAAGCGCTCCCACTGGGGACTCTGTCGTTCTACTGGGGGACGTCAACGCCCATGTGGGCAGCGAAAGTGACCCCTGGAGGGGCGTAATTGGGAGGAACGGCCTCCCTGATCTGAACCCGAGCTGTGAGTTGTTATTGGATTTCTGTGCTAGTCACGGTTTGTCCATAACAAACACCACGTTCATGCATAAGGATGTCCATCAGTGCACTTGGCACCAGGAGACCCTAGGTCGGAGGTCGATGATCGACTTTGTAGTCGTTTCTTCTGATCTTCGGTCATATATCTTGGACACTAGAGTGAAGAGAGGGGCTGAGCTGTCAACTGATCACCACCTGGTGGTGAGTTGGATTCGATGGTGGGGGAAACAGCTGGACAGACCTGGCAGGCCCAAACACATAGTGAGGGTCTGTTGGGAACGTTTGGCGGAGGCCCCTGTCAGAGAGGTCTTCAACTCCCACCTCCGACAGAGCTTCAACCAGGTCCCGAGAGAGACTGGGGACATTGAGTCTGAATGCACTATGTTCCACGCCTCCATTGTCGGGGCGGCAGTTCGGAGCTGCGGCCATAAGGTCTCCGGCGCCTGTCGCGGCGGGAATCCCCGAACAGGGTGGTGGACAGCGGAGGTAAGGGATGGCGTCAAGCTGAAGAAGGAGTTCTATCGGGCCTGGCTGGCACATGGGACTCCTGAAGCAGCTGATGGGTACTGGCGGGCCAGACGGAACGCGGCTCTGGCAGTCGCCACAGCAAAAACTCGGGCCTGGGAGGAGTTCGGTGAGGCCATGGAGGAAGACTTTCGGTCGGCCTCAAAGAGATTCTCGCAAACCGTCCGGCGACTCAGAAGGGGGAAGCAGTGTTCTGCCAACACTGTTTACAGTGGAAGTGGTGCGCTGCTGACGTCAACTGACGATGTCCTCGGGCGGTGGAAGGAGTACTTTGAGGATCTTCTCAATCCCTCCGACACGCCTTCCGTAGAGGAAGCTGAGGCTGGGGACTCGGAGGGGGACTCATCCATTACCCTGGCTGAAGTTGCTGAGGTTGTCAAAAAACTCCTCGGTGGCAAGGCTCCTGGGGTGGATGAGATCCACTCCAAGTTTCTCAAGTCTCTGGATGTTGTGGGGCTGTCTTGGTTGACACGCCTCTGCAGCACTGCGTGGAGCTCGGAAATGGTGCCTCTGGACTGGCAGACCGGGGTGGTGGTCCCTCTTTTTAAGAAGGGGGACCGGAGGTTGTGTTCCAACTACAGGGGGATCACACTCCTTAGCCTCCCTGGGAAAGTCTATGCCGGGGTACTGGAAAGGGGAATCCGACCGATAGTCGAACCTCAGATCCAGGAGGAGCAATGCGGTTTTCGCCCTGGCCGTGGAACACTGGACCAGCTCTATACCCTCACTAGGGTGTTGGAGGGTTCATGGGAGTTTGCCCAACCAGTCCATATGTGTTTTGTGGACCTGGAGAAGGCATTCGACCGTGTCCCTCGTGGCATCCTGTGGGAGGTACTTTCGGATTATGGGGTTCAGGGCTCGTTGCTACAGGGTGTTCATTCCCTGTATGACCGGAGCAGGAGCTTGGTTCGCATTGCCGGCAGTAAGTCAGACCTGTTCCTGATGCATGTTGGACTCCGCCAGGGCTGCCCTTTGTCACCGATTCTGTTCATTATCTTCATGGACAGAATTTCTAGGCGTAGCCAGGGAACGGAGGGTGTCTGTTTTGGTGACCGCAGGATCTCGTCTCTGCTTTTTGCAGACGATGTGGTCCTGTTGGCTTCATCGAATCAAGACTTACAGCGTGCACTGGGGAGGTTTGCAGCCGAGTGCGAAGCGGCGGGGATGAGAATCAGCACCTCCAAATCCGAGGCCATAGTTCTCAGTCGGAAAAAGGTGGATTGCCCCCTCCGGGTTAGGGGGGCGTTGCTCCCTCAAGTGGAGGAGTTTAAGTATCTCGGGGTCTTGTTCACGAGTGAGGGAAAAATGGAGCGACAGGTTGACAGACGGATCGGTGCGGCGTCTGCAGTAATGCGAACATTGTACTGGTCTGTTGTGACAGAGAAGGAGCTGAGTCGTAAGGCGAAGCTCTTAATTTACCGGTCGATCTTCGTTCCTACCCTCACGTATGGTCATGAACTCTGGATCATGACCGAAAGAATGAGATCGCGGATACAAGTGGCAAAAATGAGTTTCCTCCGCAGAGTGGCTGGGCGCACCCTTAGGGATAGGGTGAGGAGCTTAGTCACCCAGGAGGAGCTCGGAGTAGAGCCGCTGCTCCTCCGCATTGAGAGGAGCCCCCGGGAGGAGGTCAATGGCACAGTCCCAGGGTCGGTGCGGATGTAGTGCGGCAGTAGCATGGAGGCCTGCTCCTTCCTAAAGACCTCCACCAGGTCTTGATATTCCCTCGGGATGTTCACTTGCTGGGGAGAGTTTGAACACTCGACAGAGGTGGCTCTGCATGGCAACCACAAACAGTTCTCATCACACTGAGGTCCCCAAGCCACCAGTTCCCCTGTACTCCATCGGAAGACGGGGTCATGCAGGGTGAGCCATGGAAAACTGAGAATTACTGGTATCTCGGGCAAAGCGATGAGGTAGAACTGCAGATTTTCTTTGTGGCAGGCCCCCACCTCCAAGTGCAAGGGCTCGGTCCAGGTATTGACGAACCCTTGTACCAGTGGCTGCCTATCGAGCGTGCTCACTCTCAGCCGGACATTCCACCAGCGCTGGGGAATGCTGTTTTTATTCACAAAGCCTGCGTCCATGAAACAGCCCTCAGCTCCCGAATCAACGAGAGCGTGTGTCGTAACAGTGCGTTCCCCCCAGGACAAGACTATGGGAACTGTGAGACAGTTACACCGCAATGTCCTATTCACCTTAGGCTCTGAGCGGGCCGGACAGTCGGCACAGAAATGTCTGGAGCTCCTAAAATAGAGATATAAACGGTCCCGGAGTCTGCGCTGTCATTCTTCAGGGGTGATTTGTCCGTGCCCGACCTGCATGGGCTCCAACTCAGCTCGGTTAGTGGAGGACCCTTCCATGGCCGGCTTCGGACGAGGGCTTCGATCCTGTGTGAGATTGTCCGGCATCGCCACCGTCTTGATAAAGCGATCGAGCATCCAGTTTTCTCCACTAAAGGCCAGCTCCCTTTTCAACCCGGGGTTCAAGCCGTGATGGAACTGGGCTAATAGAGCAGTTTTGCTCCAGCCGCTCCACTCAGCCAGGGTCTGGAATTCGACAGCATAGTCAGCAACACAGCGGTCGCCTTGACTGTGCTCTATGAGGTGTTCACTGGCGACCTGGTCTGTGTTAGGAAGCCCAAACACCACTTGGAACCGCGCCTTGAAATCCTGGTAGGATGGCATCTGGATGGTTTGTATTTTTCTACATTAATGGTGCCCTCATAGATACAAAATTTACCCATACCATGAGCACCGACACATCCCCATATCGTGACATGCGCTGGCTTTCGAACCGCTGATATCAGCTTGGATGGCCCTTTTCCTCTTTGGCCCAGAAAACATGACAGCTGTTTTTTTCCAAACCTATTTGAATTTCTGACTTGTCAGACGACAAACATGAGTGTACTGCAGTACTCTCTGCCTAAGATGACACCGAGCCCAGAGAAGCCAGCGGTGCTTCTAGGATTTATGGCTTCTGCTTTGCAAAAAACTGCCAGAAACACAAATACGTACTCTTCATTCTGACTCAAGATGTTATCCAGGACATAGAGCTCCCAGTTCCAAGCCAGTCCTTCAAAGTTGAACTCTTGTTTACTCTTGTCTTTAACCAGAGAGCCAGCAGTCTACCAAGGGAATACAGAACAGCAGATTTAAGCAGCAGGAGGTCAGACTTGTTGGAGTTTCAGGAACCTGAAAGTGAAGAAGGCTTTGGTTTTGGACTGTAGGACCTACAGCATTCAACAGTGGAACCTGGAATGTAAAACACTTTTGCCATTTTTTTATTTCTGTCTGTACGAAAAAGAAAATGCATAATGCTCTTTATATGATTTATTTCTTGTGAATTATAGAGATTGCAAGATCAGATATAAAAGGAATCCTGGGCTGCCTTTTCAGAATCATTAATATTATCAATCAATAATCATTTCAAAATATAATTAGATGTTATATATGTATATGGTCTTGTTTTGTATATATGGGGGGGTGCGGTGGCGCAGTGGCGCAGTGGGTTGGGCCACAGTCCTGCTGTTCGGTGGGTCTGGGGTTCCTGTCCTGGGTGTGTCCCCTCCCCCTCTGGCCTTACGCCCCTGTGTTCCCCGTGACCCTGTATGGGATGAGCGGTTCTAAAAGTGTGTGTGTCTGTGTGTGTGTGTGTGTGTGTGTGTGTGTGTGTGTGTGTGTGTGTGTGTGTGTATATATATACATATACATATATGTATGTGGTGTGCTGGGTGGTGTGGTGGTGCAGTGGGTTGGACCACAGTCCTGCTCCCTGGTGGGTCTGGGGTTCGAGTCCCGCTTGGGGTGCCTTGTGGTGGACTGGTGTCCCATCCTGGGTGTGTCCCCTTTGGCCTTATGCCCTGTGTTGCTGGGTAGGCTCCGGTTCCCCATGACCCCTTATGGGGCAAGCGGTTCTGAAAGTGTGTATGTGGTGCAGTGGGTTGGATATTAATTAACTTCAGGAAAGTGGAGAACCTCATATGTTCTCATTAGTGGAGTGGAGTGCAGATGGCAAACTATCAATCCAGTGCCATCCACAGCAAAATGGTAGACTGGAAGGCACCAGCTATATGAACAAAGAACATCTGAACCAAGCAACCGAAGAGAGATATATGGTTCCAGTTCAGTAGAAGGCTGAAGAGCATGTTTGGAACACAGAAGATCATTACACTGAGGTCAACAAAAGACATTGCACATATCAGCAGATACATTGGAGAATGCAAGGTCTTGTGTGATATTATGGTAAACATAAGGATTAAGTTTGCAGCTAAAGATAGCAAGAGCATGAAGAGAAAGGTGGTAAAGAGCAGTTGTCTCCACTCTCTTGGTCCTGAGAAACCAATTAGGACAAAGTCTGTGTGGGAGAAATTTCTGACAATGTATTCTTGCATGATGTTGAATTGTTACCTTGAACAAAACCTGGATAAGGAAAGAAACAGGGTTTTTTTTCTCGTTCTCTGTAAAATGACTAAAACATAAGATAACACTCTTTTTCTATTAATTTAAATCAAAACAAGTACACTATACACAACAAAAATATGACACCATTTTTGTCTGGAATGCTTGAAAAATGCTTCTACTGGAAATATTTAACAAAAATTTATGCAGCTTTTTCATATGAACTGCTTTTGCACTCAGTCACAAGAACACATCATTGAAAAGCTAATAAAGTTTATCCCCCTTAGAGTATTTTTTTATGATATAATTGTAAAAATACTTAAGTAACAATTTCTGTGTAATATCGTGCAATATTTGTCATATTTTAAATCTTCAGCATTTTTTTAGGTAATATGGATTACATTGGCGCGGTGGCGCAGTGGCGCGGTGGGTGGGTGGGTGGGCACGGTCCTGCTCTCCGGTGGGTCTGGGGTTCGAGTCCCGCTTGGGGTGCCTTGCGACGGACTGGCGTCCCGTCCTGGGTGTGTCCCCTCCCCCTCCAGCCTTACGCCCTGTGTTGCCGGGTAGGCTCCGGTTCCCCGTGACCCCATATGGGACAAGCGGTTCTGAAAATGTGTGTGTGTGTGTGTGGATTACATTTCCGTTTGAATTTGAAATACATTAAAGACAATAAAGGAATATGCAAAGTACTTATGACTGTATGTTCCAGTGTGTCACTCCTTGGTGAAAAACTGAGATGGAAAAGTGTTCAGCTTGGTATCTGAAATTAGTATGCTCCTCACATTCCCGTTCGCAGAACTTCAATAACTCAGGCTTGCTGCTGCTTAAATCCACTGTTCTGTATTCCCCTGGTAAAGGGAAAGTCCTCTAGTTAATTTTTTTTTTTTTTTCACAGAAGCAAACAAAGATCCAAATCTCTAGGCCCAAATGACAGCTGCTATGAGATATGTTGTAGGAGAAAGTAAAATAATCTTCTGAACTCTAGTAAATTTTTTGAATGAAACAATAATCTTTAGTAATATGTTTCACAATTTAAAATTTATAGCATTCTATGGGTGCTATTCAGCTGAAATCTTATATACATAGACTACAAGTTTCCTGACAATTTTGACAGTAACAAGGAAAGAGTGAAATAAAGATAAACTCTTTTAACAATTTATTCTTCAGCTTCCTGGGGTCAGATGCATTTTGTTGTTGTTTTGGTGTACTTATGGCCCAAAAAATCCAGAAAATGGCAATAGAGTCATAATACCAGAGTGAGTGCTACAATACTTCAAGTCCGGATAAGTGAATCTCCACACAGTGAATGTCCATATTTACATTTACATTTATTCATTTAGCAGACACTTTCCTCCAAAGCGATGTGCATCTCAGAGAAATATAATTTGTGCATTACATTAAGAGAAAGGGAGACAGAGTTACAGAGGTGAGATTCTTAAGTAAAGTTAGTTTGTTTCTTTCCACTAAATGCTCTGATGTTCATCGCACGAGTAGGTGCATAAAACTCAGAATAGACGATTCTTGATCATGTTCCTACAAATTTTTTTAAGGTACACAAACAAGAATTATGTACAATACAGGAGTAGCAGCTGTGTGAAGGCTTAATATACACGGTATATATACTGTACTACATATACTATACTATGTATATTAAGGGGGGTGTGGTGGCACAGTGGGTTTGGCCTAATCCTGCTCGCTGGTGGGTCTGGGGGTCAAGTCCTGTTTGGGGTGACTTGTGACAGACTGGCGTCCCATCCTGGGTGTGTTGCCGGGTTAGGCTCCGACTCCCTACGACCCTGCTTGGGACAAGTGGTTTCATTCAATGTGTGTGTGTATGCATTAAGGTATATATACTATGGTATATATGGTATGTGGCAAAAGTATGAGTTACACATTTTTTATAGGTACAAACATTTTTTGGTTCGTTTAATTAATTCTAATTGTATTTTCCTTTCCTTTTTTCTTTCTGGGGTGAATGTCACCTGCATTTCCATGTCAAGCCAGCTGAGCTAGAAGCAAGAGTACCTAAACAGAATAGGAGTCTAGGCCCTTAAAACCCTCTTCATTTCATCTGGCTCCCACAGCACTTACAGCTTGAGTCTGGTGCTCCTGCGTTTTTACGTGACATTTAGTATTTTAACTGACACTTTTCTGCAAGATGACTTAAGATGTTAAGGTAGCCACAAATATCTACCTATTTATACAGCTGGGTAATTTCACTGGAGCAATTTCAGGCTAAGAACCTTGCTTAAGGGTACTACAGCTGGAGGTGAGACTCAAACCTCTGACCTTTGGGTCAAAAGAAATAACTCTGCTACCAGCCATCCTATAGACTATGTACTGACATCATATTGTAAACAGATATATTTTCTTTATACAATACATAATGTAATTGTACACACGCACACACACACCTTGTCTGAAACTGCTTGTCTTATATGGGGTCGCAGAGAGCCGGAGCCTAACCCGGCAACAAAGGGCATAAGGCTGGAAGGGGAGGGGACACACCCAGGACAGGATACCAGTCCGTCAAAAGGCACCCCAAGTAGGACTCGAACCCCAGATCCACCAGAGAGCAGGACCCAGTCCAACCCACTGCACCACCATATCCCCCATGTAAGTGTCATAACAGTGACAATTATTATATTATCATTTCACATTTAATAATTATGTAATTGATAGAAAATATAATGTACTACTGTAAGTTCATTAATCTATTCTCAGTAACTGATTATGCCATTCGGGGGGTGCGGTGGCGCAGTGGGTTGGATCATGGTCCTTCTCTCTGGTGGGTCTGGGGTTCGAGTCCTGCTTGGGGTGCCTTGTGATGGACTGGTGTCCTGCCCTGGGTGTGTCCCCCTCCCTCTCCGGCTTTACGCCCTGTGTTACTGGGTAGGCTCCGGTTCCCTGCGACCCTGTATGGGACAAGCGGTTCTGAAAGTGTGTGTGCGTGTGTGCGTGTGTGTTTGTGTGTGTGATTATGCCATTTTAGGCTTTGGTGATTTAGAGTCCATTCCAGGAACCAGAATATGTAAGTCAATGTACACCCTGTGAAAAGCCCTTTTAATAGTAATATCATCCACACATAAAGGACATTTTAGACCCATGTGAAATATATTTTTGGAATGTGGCAGGAAGCCAGAAAACCTTGGTGATATCCATAAACAAAAGACAGATCTGAACTCACAACCTACAAGTGATGAGGCATCAGGGCTTCTCCCTGCACCACCTTGGTGGTTTTTGATTTTGTGCAGCAATACAAAATGTAGTATTTGTGGAATGAAATGTGGTACAAAATGTGACCACTCAATTTAATGTATATTTCACTTCCACTGAAATGGAATCCGAAGCCTGTTTGTTTTATCCTGTTTCATCACGACTAGATGTCTCTGAATATTTTTCCACCAATAAAATTTTCTGTGAAAAATTAACACTGTTAATATTTTGATTTAAGCAACAGAAATTTAATTAAATGGTGAGAAATGGTTATTGTACTGACACTGAGAGAATCTGGAACTTATAAATGCCAGTAAAAAAGTTGTTTCGTTTTTCCCAAGTTGGCACTCTCTTTAACAAATGTTCCCTGATTAATGTATAAGGGTTTTAAAAAATTAGGTTCAGGTGTTTTGATGGAACTAGTTTTCTGCTTTCAAGGATTACCCATGAGTGTTGTTTTTCCTTCTGCTGGTCATTTAAAAGTTGCAGCCTAATTGTGTTAACAGTGGTGCAAGAAGTGATTAGGACACATCCTTGTTGATCACTGGTCCTCATAACGTATCTGTTGCGTGCTGTACATTGAGTCCCTTAGATTTCCCTTTTTATTACCTATGGTATTCCCTAGAAGAGAGGCTTCAGACAGAAACACAGGACTATCCTCCTATTTATTGACCGCGGACAGTTTTGCTCTCAGAAAGGCCCTGCATGCTTGGAAGCTGAGCAATGGTTTCAGACTTCATTGTTATATTATACAGTATTAAAATACAATAAACTGCTGTTTTTTTTTTTTAGATTGCATTAATTTATTGTATATTTTCATGGTTGTCATAAATTCAATTACAATGAACAGAAGTCAATGCCACTTACACTGAAAGAATTACACACACACACATTTTCAGAACCGCTTGTCCCATACAGGGTCACGGGGAACCGGAGCCTACCCGGTAACACAGAGCGCAAGGCCAGAAGGGGAGGGGAGGGGACACACCCAGGACAGGACGCCAGTCCGTCACAAGGCACCCCAAGTGGGACTCGAACCCCAGACCCACCGGAGAGCAGGACTGTGGTCCAACCCACTGCGCCACCACACTCCCTGAAAGAATTAAAAAATTAAAATATCTATGTATCCACCCATATGTTATGAGTAACCGCTTGCTTCCAACTCAGCTGACGTGACATGGAAATGCAGGTGAAATGCAGGGTCTCAGTGAGGCAAGAAGCAGGGGATGTAGGATAGCGTACCCCTGGACAAGATGCTTCTGTGAAATAACTTTATTCATTAATGTGAAAATATACTGTATACGCAATAAGTACTATGTAATAATTCTTGTTTTTAGGTAAATAATTTCATTAAGATAGTCATTTATGACAAATTTTAGATTACAGCATTAAAATCCATAATATAATTTGTTTTCAAGTTTATAGCATGGATTTTCTACAAGTACTTAAAATTAGCTGAAAATATACTTTATTTTAATCAAACATGAAATATAAAATATATATCTTTTTTGAGACTTTCAGTACAAGTGAGTACTTTGGGAAGAAAATTAATCTTGAGATAAAACTATTGACTTTTCACAAAATAAGTGTCCTCTGAGGGTTCATCTGATGAAAGATGTGTCATTTCAGCCTTACAGGTGAAATGAAAGCCACATTTTAATTTTTTTTTTTTTTACAAATGTAAAGATATGGATTTAATGTGAGTGAATTTCAGCACTAGCGAATTTTGTTAAGGTTTTCTAACATATGAGCACATACTAATTCACATTCAGCATTAGAAAATGTTTTCTTCAGGAAATTTTATTTTTTTTATGAACATTCATGTGTTTTTATACTGTACATTTCAAACAACCGGCTATTTTAAAATAATTAATTCTTTTAATATACTGTAAAAATCTGACAAACTTCATTCTCAGCTCCTACTGAATTTTAAACTGTGCTGTAACAATGTATTCATTGTGTCATCAGCTGAAGCTTTTATAGGGAAAAGTTGCTGATGCCCAGGGATGTGTTGGTTCATATCCCATTTGTAAAAGAGTGGAATTTTAGGTATTGTTTCAGCTTAATGAAAAATTAAAATGCAATCATTTCTCTGTACCATTTGGTTTTAGTTAATATGTGCTTTGGTGTTTAGGCCACGTTGGTAATTAGGGATATCATGTGTTGTAATTGTATTGGATAGGGCTTCAACTAAAGTCAGTGTATGCACTGTAAGGAGAAGGAGGTTAAACTTCAGTGAGTATTGGTACAATGCTTGATCTCATTGATGGAAATCTAAGGCAGCAGTTCGCACTGGTACAGCATACCACAGTCGAGATGAACCTTTTCTCAAACTACAACAGATTCTCTTTATCCTCAAACTGTTTTTATATGATTGTATGAGAGTCAACAGACTCTCAGCAGACCCAAAATTACTTATTTGAGAAACCTATATGTTTTGTTTTTAAAAAATTTAAACTTTATCTGACATAGGAAACTGAAAAAGCGGGAATAAAGCATAATTCCTTTTATGTTTCAATTTCTTCTCAGCATATTTTTCAGATTAATGGTATATGGCTTTTGTTTGTACTTGCAATGTCATGCAAATATTTTGAATGCCGGCAACAAAGAAACTGAAGCTAATATCTGAAAGGGAGGTTGGCATGAATTACAAGATTTTACTGTACAAAATACAGTCGAGTAGATTAAACTTTCACTGCTGACACATTTATATTTATCACTTTATTTGAACTCACCTTGAATATTTTTAGAATGGCATTCCTTATTTCCTTGGTCCGGACTCCATAAATAATTGGGTTTACAGTAGCAGGAAAAATTATGTACAGTATACCTAAAAAGGTGTTAATGTCTGTTGCAATATCAATGCCGATGTTATGTGACAGAAATGTAACGCTCCCTACCAGGTAGAAAGACATCATAACAAGCAAGTGAGTACTGCAGGTGTGGAATGCTTTCCAGCGGTCCTCAGCTTCTGCAGCGTGCAGAACAACGCTCAAAATCCGCATGTATGAGACGGCAATGATGGAAATGTCAATGCCAACAAAAACAACAATCACTGCCAGGCCTATGCTGTCATTCTTATCCTTATTTCCACATGCCAGACTGACAAGGGCCATGTGGTCGCAGTAGCTGTGCCTGATGATGTTTGAGCTACAGAATGTCAAAGAGCGGGCCAAAGCTACTAAGATAGACATGATCAAGCCGCTCCTTATCAAGGTCAGGGCTACAAACTTTACAAGCGCAGCAGTGTTCACAATTTCCACATAGCGCAATGGATTGCAAATGGCCACTAGTCGGTCCAAGGCCATAGCCAGGAGGACGGTAGACTCCACGGAGGAAAAGAAGTGAGTGAGAAACATCTGAGTTAAGCATCCTTCCAAGGAGATTTCATTCCAGTCAAACAGAAAACCTAAAAGCATATTTGGCACAATCACTGTAGGGACAATTATGTTCACAATGGCTAAGGAAGACATAAGTAAATACATGGGGCTGTGCAAATTCTGACCGTTTTTAATGACAATCACTATTAATGAATTGCCAAATATGGTCAGCATATAAATTAAAGAAAATGGCAAGAATAGCAACCGCCTGTACTTGTAGAGTTCTGGAAATCCTTCAAAAATGAACCTGGTATGTGAGAAGTTGGCTTGAGGAAGTTCTTCAGCCATGTCACTTTGGTTTCTTGACCTGAAATGTGTTTGACAGAGAAAAATATGACACAGAGGTTTAGGGTGTAACTTTTCAAATATGTGGGTTGTGGTGGGAGGTTAGGGGATAAGACGTGTGATCATGACATCTACCACTTGTCCATTGTCACACCTATGTTGAGATTTAAACCATATTAAAAAAGTTGCATAGTCCAGTGCATATGCAATTGTTTTATAAATTTAACTAAAATGCCAAACTAAAACATGTAACACCATTCATCATATTTTAGTTCAAACCAGCACACGTCATACCTGTTGATGGTATTTCCTTTTACTTTCTTCCACTGTTTCTCATCCGCTGTGCCTGTCGAAGGGTGCTTGAAAACATGAAATATTTGTGTGTTGCCACAGAGCTTAATTTATACATAGCATAGTGGTCATGTTCCCTAAGGACTTCCCACAATCCTTTAACTGTTTGCTTTGACTCTCATGCACAAGCCTTTAATATCATAACTATTATGACACCATATTTTATGATTCCTGTATATATACCTGTATTTTTTACTTGTATACAGTATGGTTGATGCGTTTGCCTATTTGATTAACAATAATAAAAATGCATTGCGCTTTACAACACGTTATTAAGAAAACCTAACACATGTATACATATTTAATTCTTTTTCAATCAACTTATTTATAAGAAATGCATAAATAATGGTTAATTATGAAATTCTGGGATGTAATCTGTTTCAGCTTCATACAGGGTCTAATGCTACTTTCACAAAAACTAAAGAAAACCTCAGACAGTCCAGTTTAGTTTTCCAAACTTTTGTTCAAAGAAATCAAAGCACAATCCCTGGGGTGTGGGGTGTCAGTTGTTAACAGTGTCTCGCAGGAGAGAGTTCTCCAAACCTTTTTGAACTCAGTTCCAATGTCAACAGCAACCATAATAATTTTCATACTGCTGCACAAAAGTATTCCTAAGGGTAAAACTGCTGGACCACAGTCTGATTTGGAAAGCACACCATTCTGTAGCCAGTGCCTAATTAGTGAAACTAGAGAACTTCAGTTAGATAATTTTTGGTTATACAGCATATCCTTGATTGTGTGACAGCAATTCAGAAAATTTTATTTTATAAGAATATCTATACAAAACACGTTTCATAAGTGTGTAAGTATGAGAACAATATTAGTACAGATTTTGTATCCTGTGCTATCTAGTAGTACACTAAAAACAAATTAAACACACTTTAACTGAATTACTAGAGATACTGATTCAATCAGAACTGGACTGAATGAACGAATGGATAAATGAATAAATGAATAATTTCCAATCCTTTTCTTGTTATAATGCTATTTTTATTATTTAGATTTACATTTGTTTATTCAGCAGTCGCTATCCTCCAAAGTGATGTACCTCAGAAAAATACAATTTGTGCATTACAAGGAGAAAGAGAGACATAGTTGCAGACATGTAATTCTAAAGTAAAGTTTTTGTTTCTTTCCACTATATACACCAATGTTCATCATGTGAGTAGCTACAGAAAACTCAGAATAAATGATTTCTGATCACCCTCCCAGAACTTTTTTTTTTTTGAGATACACAGACATTTACATACCATACAAGAGTAGCGGCTGTGTAAAGGTTTATCTGGGCATGATCATAAAGTTATAGTGAATGAACATTTACACCTAAAATAAGCTTAAGAAATCATGGGAAATGTGAGTCTGGAAGAGGCGATGTTTAAGACCCTTTTTAAATGTGGACAGAGTTTCAGCAGTTCTGAGTGAGGGGGGAGGTCGTTTCATCACAACAGAGCCAGAACCGAGGACCTCCATGCTTTGCCTTTCATGCGTGGGACCACCAAGCGGGTAGAAACAAACAAGCGAAGTGATCTGACTGGGGTGTAGCGGTTGATCAAGTCTTGTAAATAGCAGTGAGCCGTTCTACTGATGAATCTGTAGGCCAGAGCCAGGGTCTTTGGACTGGGCAGCAATGGGAAACCAGTGCAGAGAAACGAGTAGAGGAGATACATGGGAATGTTTTGGCAAGTCAAACACAACTCGGGGAGCAGCGTTCTGTATCAGCTGTAGAGGTTTGATGACAGTTGCAGGAAGGCCTGACAAGACAGAACTTTGGAGCTGCATTTGTCTCTGTGTAATCAACATAGAAGGGGAACCAAGGCATCAGGTTTAGGCAAAGGTGCTAAAGGGCTACTCCACATACTTCACGATTCCTCTGTGACTCCCATCTTCCTCATTTTATCAATTTATCTTTCACCACTTTTTATTGGTTGATGTGAAGGCAATAGAGGTGACCACAAACCGCTATCCATGGTTTGAGTTACATGTGGTGTTTTACTGAAATGGGTTTGTCTTGGGAGGGAACAGAATACATCAGGAATCTCTGCTGGTAACTTGTGTCCTCTTGATGTGCTGTATACAGCCTGATATCAAAAAAGACTGGGATAGATTCTGTGACGTTTGGTGCCAGTGGTCCAAGTTTGACTTTGTCCAGGTTAAGCATTGCAAGGAATGTGTGAATTTACTCATACTACTATTTTAACAAACTGAGATGACCCAACTCTTACACATTACCTGTCGTTCTAATTGACCTCATACTCTACATCCCTTACTCACTGTGTGACTGCAAAGAGTCCTTTAAACTTGACAAGTAATTTGGAGTTAGAGGTGAGGAATAATAGTAGGACTTTGTTTTCTAATTATCTTAACTTCCAATTCAACCTGCCTGTCCTCCTTTGTTCAAACATGTCTGACACGAATGAATGAAACAGCAAGTGTTCCTAAGCAATGTACCCAAAAATTGCTCCTTTCCATGATGTCTGAGTATATACTGATTTTTGCAGGAACCTGGACAATTTCATTGTTAATTTTGCACTGTAATGGTGTATTTAAAGGGGGATGCGGTGGTGCAGCAGGTTGGATCAGGTCCTGCTTTCCGGTGGGTCTGGGGTTTGAGTCCCGCTTGGGGGGCCTTGTGACGCACTGGCGTCCTGTCCTGGGTGTGTTCCCTCCCCCTCCAGCCTTATGCCCTGTGTCGCTGAGTTAAGCTCCGGCTCCCCATGACCCTGTATGGGACAAGTGGTTTCAGATGGTGTGTGTGTGGTATATTTAAGGCTGTTAGCTTGTACAGTTACTTGTGGCACTGGTAGACTTCAGCAATTGCAAGTGATCTTCTGAGACTGAGGATCAAGATTTAACCTGGACACACACCCCGAAAGGACCTTAGAGAGTCAGCTTTCCAAAACAATGAGAAGCACTAGAACATGTATAGACTAACACTCTTGTTTTCAGCATAGCCTGATAAAGTGTATCCCTTCAAGAGTACTTTACTTAATAAACAGGAAGTTGTCTGTGGTGAGTGTTACCTAGGAACTTCCTGTTGCAGTTTTATAGCAGAGCTGTTGCATCTTGATTCCAGGATGAGAGAATCCAAGTTCTGCCTGTGAGTGCTTAACATGTTTTCTCTGGGTTTGTACACCCTCCCATGATCCAAAAAAATGCCATTCAGATTCAAAAATATACTGATCTTATGATTGTCATTGTGGCCGGGTGGAATAGAGCGGAGGACTCAAGAGCAGAGCTCGTTTTCTTGAGTTTTTATTAATTGGGCAAGAAAAGAGTGGTCAAAAAAACAGGCGAGGGTCAAGTGATCAGCAAACAGAGTCCAAAGGGAAAAAACAAGAATCGTTGACGGAGGAAACAGGCAAAAGGTCCGGAGAAACCAGACACAAGGAACCATGGCGCACAATTGAGGGGGAAGCACAGCAGATGCTCTTTGCAGAGGTTCCACATTGAAGGTCTTCTGGGGAAGCCTTTTATCTCTTGTTCCCTTCATTGGCAGCAGGTGTCACAGATGAGCTGGCCAATGGGGGCATGACAATAATGCAGCATGCATATACGTTTATACATTTTCATCAATAACAAATTTTATAACAGAGTGCTTTCTTCAGCACCAGGAAACTATCCAGGATGTGGATTTTTCTGCCTGAGCAGAACTGAGATGTGCGTTAATCAGTATCTCATCTTAAAATACAGCATAACTACATTTACATTTATTCATTTAGGCTACACTTTTCTCCAAAGCAGCCTACAACTATCTACCCATTTTTACAACAGGGTAACTTCACTAGAGCAATTTAGGCTAAGTACCTTGCTCAAGAGTGCTGCAGCTGGAGGTGAGCTTCAAACCAGCAACTATTGCATTCAGCTGCAAGTACATATTAATAAGACTATTAAACAACTCCATCAGCCTTCCCCTCGACAACCTTGTATGAAAGCTAGAAACTGAAGCTACGAGCAGACGGAGGAAAAAGGATGGTTAACTCATCTCCCTACACATGCTGGTGACAGACATGATCATCACTGCATGGCATCTTTTTTAATGAAAAAAAATCACCATCATTAAGTCACCAAATATATAACAAAAATGGCAAAATATTTCTCTCAGAATGTATCACAGCTTGGTTTATGGTTTTGACCCATTGACTTCTGCAAAAAAATATACTTAAATGATTTTAAGATTATCTTTGTGAAAACTCCAAGTTAACAGTATTTAATAAGCCAACCAAACATGTGCATCTTAAAAAGATATTTGAAAAAAAATACACAGTTAAGACACATGTTTGCAAAGCAATATTTTTTAAATAAACTGTCTTACTTCAGTGCTGTGTGAACCTTTTTCCACACTTCATTACTTTTATTATTTGCTGTCTTATTTCTTTTGTCCTGATACCATAAATTATTGGATTTAAACAGGCAGGCATCAGCAAATACATTGCACTGATCACCATATGACTGTTTGATAACATCTCATTTTTTATTCTGTAGGAAAGAAATGATGTTAGGGCCAAAATTACATTCATGAACATGACAACAATATGAGTGATGCATGTACTGAGTGCTTTTTGGCTAGATTTGCCTGACTTAAAAAGAGAGACAAATATTCTAACATAGGAAACAGCAATTAAAAGGACATCAGCTGCTGGGATGAAGAACATAGTACACAGTCCAACAACATTGTTAACATATATGGGACCACATGCCAGGGTGACCAGTGCCATGTGTTCACAGAAGTAGTGCTTAATCTCATTGGACTGGCAGTATGACAAAGATCGAGCTAGGCCAACTATTGCTGAAATGAAAACTGCATTTCTGAGCATCGGTATAATTACAAATTTCAGGAATGCAGAGAATCTCATGTGTTCATTGTAATGGAGTGGAGTGCAGATGGCGTAGAAACGATCCAGGGCCATCCACAGCAAGATAGTAGTCTGCACTGACCCAAAAAAGTGAATGCAGAACATCTGAACCAGGCAACCAATCAGAGATATATGGTTCCAGTTAAACAGGAGATTAAGAAGCATATTTGGAACACAGAATATTGGTATAACCAGATCGACAAAAGCCATCACACAAATTAGCATGTACATTGGAGAATGCAGAGCCCTGTGAGATAAGATTATAAATATAATCATGGAGTTTGCAGTGATTGACATTACAAACAAGAGGAAAAATGGGATGAAGAGAAGTTGTTTCCACTCTCTGGATCCAGAGAAGCCATTTAATATGAAGTCCGTGTGAGAGATATTTCTTGCTGCATATTCCGACATCTTGCTGCACAGTGTGGCACTTTCAAAAACACCTAGATAAAGGGAGAAAGTAAATGTTTCAATTAGTATCTAGCAGTTACTTTATTTAATGTATTCAAAAAAGCATTATTTCAAAATATAAATCATAAAGCACAAACAGCTGTGCATGTTCAAGTTTTTGCTACTTTTACATTTATTTAGCAGACAATTCTCTACAAAGTGACTTCCAAAGAACTCTATGTAGTATTATCAGGCCATACACCTTATTCACCAAGGTGACTTAACACTGCTAGATACACTACTTACAACAGGTCACTCATTCATACATCAATGGAAAACACTCTCTCTGCATCACTTACATACACTATGGTGGAACATGAAATGCATGTCCTTGGTCTGTGGGAAGAAACCCATGCAGACAGGGGGGAACATGCAAGCTCCCCACAGACTGAGCAGGGGTCAAACTCCTGTTCTCTTGCACCACCCAGGCAACGTGAGTCAGCAGCACTACTTGCTGTGCTACCATGCCACCCAGTCCATGCATTCAACAGAATTTTCTACGCTGCTTTTGAGTGTCATGTACCCTAACATCAATATACGTGATACAGACATATTAAACACTATAAAAACTGAAAAATATATTGATCTAAGATATAATGATGCATTTTAAAATAATTATTAATATGTAATATTAATCATTTGGAAAAAAACAACCAAGGATTTTTAATATATTATCTTACAATTTCTATATATTTTCCTAAAAAAAAAAAAATCATATTAAGAACATTAAGCATCTTCTATTTCGTACAGAGAGAAATAGAAAATAGCAGAACTCTTCTACATTCCAGGTTCCACTGTTGAAAGCTGTGTGTCTCGCAATTCAAAGCCAAAGCGCTCCAAACAATCAGGTACATCAAGAAGTCCGACCTCCTGCTGCTTAAATCTACAGTTCTCTATTCCCTTGGTAGAGTGCTGGCTCTCTGATTAAAGACAAGAGTAAACAAGAGTTCAGCTCTCAAGAACTGGCTTGAACCTGGGAGCTCTATGTACTGGGTGACATCATGAGTGAGAAAGAAGAACATGTACTTGTGTTTATGGTGACTTTTTAAGCTGTATTTCTTCATCTGACATACATTTAACTAAGAATATACAACTCCCATTCCAAAAAAACTAGGAACCTATGGAAAAATGCTAACATTTTTTTAAATAAAAAAAATAATTTTGCATTATTCATATATATATATATATATATATATATATATGTATAGATATACATATATATACACACACACACACACATTTTCTGAACCGCTTGTCCCATACGGGGTCACAGGGAACCGGAGCCTACCCGGTAACACAGGGTGCAAGGCCGGAGAGGGAGGGGACACACCCAGGACGGGACGCCAGTCCGTCGCAAGGCACCCCAAGCGGAACTCGAACCCCAGACCCACCGGAGAGCAGGACTGTGGTCCAACCCACTGCGCCACCGCGCCCCCCTACTATATATATATATATATATATATATATATATAAATTTACTTTGACCTGTATACAGACAAAAACAGTATAAAGACAAGGTATTTCATGTAGTACTTAATCAGCTGCATTGTTTTTTAACATATATGTTTATTCTGAAATTGATGCCTGCAACAAATTCCAAAAAAAATGGTACATGAGTTGTTCAGGACTAATAATGATGTGACACAATTAATTAACAAGGTGATGTTAAATGGATGAGGCAATCATGTTACTGTAAATAAGGAGACTACAAAAATGGCTTGGTCCTTGAAGAGCAAGGGTAGGTCAAGGGTCATCAGTTTGCCAACAGATGTGTCAGTATTCCCCAAATTTTCTCCAGTATTCCCCAAAAACAAATTGATAGTATTTTGGGCATTTCATCCTCTACAGTGCACAACATAATGAAAAGATTCAAGGAATCCAATCAAATCTTGGTGCACAAAGGGCAAGGCTCAAAACTCTTTCTGAATGCTCCTGATTTCCAATCCCTTAGGTGTCACTGTCTTAAAAAAACGGTCATGCATATGTAATAGATCATGGCATGGCCTCAGGAATACTTCTTTAAACCTTTGTCAGTCAACACAGTTCATTGCTGCAACCACAGATGCAAGTTAAGGCTTGACCATGCAAGGCAGAAGCCATACATCAACACTGCCTAGAAGTGCCACCAACTTATCTGGGCTCGGTCTCATCTGAGATGAATAGTAGCAGAGGGAATTCGTGTTTTGTTGTCTGAAGAGCCAGCTTTTTAAATAGTTTCTGGAAAAAAACAGCCGTCGTGATCTCCGGACAAAAGAAGAAAAGGACCATCCAAGCTGTTATCAGTATCAGGTCCAAACGTCAGTGTCTGTCATGGTATCGGGGTGTGTCAGTGCCCATGGCATAGGTAACTTATACATCTGTGAGAGCACCATTAATATAGAATCATTAGAAATTGGGTGGCATAGTGAGTAGTGCTGCTGTCTCACAGTGCCTGGGTGGTGCGAACGGGCATGGGTTCAATCTCTGCTCAGTCTGTGTGGAGTTTGCATGTTCTCCTCTTGTCTGCGTGAGTTTCCTCCCATAGTCCAAAGACATGCTCTTCAGGCTCCCCCATAATGTGTGAGTGACACAAAGAAAGTATGTTCCACTGATGTATCAATGAGTGATCCATTGTAAGTAGTGTACCTAGCAGTGTAAGTCACCTTGGTGAATGAGGTGTTTGGGCTGATAACATTACATGGAGTTCACTAGAAGTCTCTTTTTTTTTTAGAAAAGCACCTGCTAAATAAATAAATGTAAATTTGTAAAAACATACATGGGCATCCAGACGTTGCCTTTTCCAGGTACATCCCTGCATTTTCCAGCAGGACATCGCCAAACCGCATTCTGCCTGGATTACAAGTACATGGCTGCATAAGCAGAGAGTAGGGATACTAGACTGGCTTGCCTCCACTCCTGACCTGTATCCGACTGAGAATATGTGTGTGTGACGCTGGCACATCGGCGCATTGGAGAGTGGACCCAGGTGCAGGATTGTTCATTCGTCTGAGACCACATTCTCGCCGGGACATAGTCCAGTCCTGCTAGGGATTCCTTGGGTCCTGGCTCCTTGTCCTGAGCAACTGGAAGTTCCAGTAGGAATTGCCACTGCACGGGAGTAATGAAGCAAGATTCTGGCAAGATGGGTTCTGGTGCAGCAGTTACCAGATCCCTGTCATGAATTCAGGAGAGGGTGTCAGCCTGAATATTACTGAAACCAGGTCAATAGGACACCGTGAACCTAAACCTCTTGAAGAACAGTGCCCATCGTGCCTGTCTGAGGTTTAGCCTGCAGGCCATCCGCAAGAATTGAAAATTGCAGTGATCTTTTAGGACCAAGAACGGGTGAGTGGCCCCCTTCGGTCAGTGCCGCCACTCCTCCAGGACCAGCTTAATGGCTAACAGTTCCTGG